>NW_027264718.1:0-11144 GCF_036320965.1 Panulirus ornatus
AAGGAGGGGAAAGTGATTTTCTCATGAATGTATTTGCGGCAGGGGTTTGGTCGCCGGGTTTTTTTTAATTTGTTTATGATGGGTTGTTAGGGATTGAAGCAAGAGTTTTGGAAAGAGGCAAGTTGAAGTCTGTTGGGATAAGATGCGGGGAAAGTGAGTCGTTGTTTTTTCGCTGATGAACAGCCGGTGGCTGATTCATGGAGAAATGCAGAAGCGGGTGATGATTTGGAAAGTGTGTGAAAGAAGAAATTTTAAGATAAAGGAATAAGAGCGGTAATTAGGTAGGGAGGGTTGGGTTTCAAGTAAATTGGGAGGTAAGTTTGAATGGAAAAAAAAACGGAGAATAAAGTGTTTTAGATATCGGGAGTGGATCTGGCAGGAGGAACCATGGAAGGGGAAAGGGATCATAGATGGGGGGGGGGCGAAAATTTTCTGGGACCTTTGAAGAATGTGGAAGTCGAGAACATTATCCGGAAGCAAAAATGGTATGTTTGAAGGAATAGTGGTTCCAACATTTTGTAGGTTGCGAGGCGGGGCGGGATAGAGTTTGCGCAGAGGAGGGAAAAGTGCGGGAAATGAAGTTTGAGGAAAAAGTGTGTTTGAGGTGGTTTGATCGAGTAGCAACGTAATGGAAGAGAAGTGTGTAAATAAAAAGAGCGTGTGAGAGAGCAGAAGAGGTGTTTTTGAAAGGGTTTTTTGGGCACATGGGAAAAATATGAGGAAAAATTGACCAAGAGGATATATGTGGGGAGGTGGAGGGAACGGGAAAGGGAGCCCAAAATTTGGGGAGGGGGAAAGATGGAGTAAAAAATTTTTGGTAAATGGGGGCCTGAACATCAGGGGGTGAAAGGGGGCAAGGAATATGAATTGGATCGATGGGGTATACCGGGGGTTACGTGCGTCATGGTTTTGAATCGGGCAGTAACCGTCGGGGTAAACCAGGGGAAATGGTAGGTATTTAATTTGCGTTTTGGGGCGTAGTATTTTACATGTGTAGGGGGGGGGGGTTGGGGGCCTTTTCTTTTGTCTTTTCCTTGCGCCCCCCCCGCAAACCCGGGAGCAGCGAAAAAGCAAAAAAAAAAAAAAAAAAAAAAAAAAAATATATATATTAAAAATTAAAATAAAATTAAAATATAATTTAAATATTAAATTAAAAATTATAAAATATATATAAAATATATATTATAATATATATATATAATAAAATAACCCCTTGGATAGGGGGAAAGAAACTTCCCACGTTTTCCCTGCTGTCGTAAAGCGCAAAAAGGGAAGAGAGGGGGGGCTGGAAATCCCCCCTCTAAAATTTTTTTTAATTTTCCAAAAAAGGAACAGAAAGGGGGCCAGGTAGGAATTCCTCAATGGCCCAGTCCCGTTTTTAAACCCGCTACCTCGCTAACGCGGGAAATGGCGAATAGTTTTAAAAAAAAAAAAAAAAAAAAAAAAATATATATATATATATAAAAATTTAAAATATATATAAAATATTATATATATATATATATATAAAAATATATAATTTTATGTAGTATTATGTTGTAAATGTATTTTAATCAAACAACACTGATAAGGATATTCACACTGTAATGGTTAACAGACATTAAATCGTCCGGGCTCATTGAAAATTTCACTTCCCCAGGCCACTCCCCTGAAATTATACGCCCCAACATGTACGAGTTACACTTTCTCGTCTGCATTCGGACAAAACCCATCTTCCAAAGATTACAAAAAACCGACTCATCGTACATAGACCCCTCGAAACCAAGTTGTTGTTTTTCTCCTACGCGAAGACAATAACACATATTTTCAATGCTCATGCATCCTACCACCAACACACACACAACACAACACACAAACACACACACACACACACACACACACACACAACTTTTTAACCCGCGGAAACCCCTAGAGAGGGACCTGTGGCAGAAAAATCGTCAAGGAAGGGCGTAGCAACCAATCACATTTTCCGTCCCGCTTCATCCACCACTACCTTCCTGATATGAATATTTGGGTGCTTTTTCGCTATCTTCTTCGGTTTCAGTGTAATGACTGTGAGTCTGCCCGCCCTTGAGAAAATAGATTCACTGGCACTGAGTTGCAATTAAAAAATTTTTGGGGCAGCAACTTATTACAGCGTGGTCCTTAGAAAATAAGGTTTTTTATTTGGAGATAATTTTCAGGGTTTTAATGGGTCCTCAATTACGACAACAGTCCTTTTTGACCCTGGCCTTTGTAGGATATAAAAAAGGGAAATGGGAAAAACCTCCTTTTGAAAATGGATTGTCGTAAAATGTTGGGAAAGACATAGAGGGGCGGGAATTCAAAACTTTAGCATTAGGGGGAAAAAGGAAAAATTACAAAAGGCCCAACAGTGAGTTGCTGATGGCCACACAGTCATCATGTGACCATGGGTTGTCCAGTGTTGTGAGGCTAGCTAAAGGTGGGCAACAACCAGCGGAGGGCGCCACGCCCATGCATGAAAAACGGGAAAAAGAAAAAAGTGCGGGGTAGGGCGAACCTTATGACAACCAACAGGTGTCCCCCGACTGAACAAATGGTTTTTTCAGTACCCAAAGGACTTTTGTTTTTGAGTCAAAAGTGTTAATAAAGATGTAACAGTCCCACCTTTCTCAGCCTGAGTTTTTTAATCTTTGGGCACTTTTACTTTTGGGGAGAGAAAGAGGAGGGGGAGGAGGAAGAGAAGAGGAAGGGGGAAGAAAGGAGGGGAGAGAGGAAAAGTCTAGAAAAGTGACGGTGGGGGTGTTGCGAAAAGGGGGAAAAGGGGCAGAACAAACCCGGGTTTTGGGGCACGCCACTTTGTGGACGGAGGAAATGAAGACGAAGACTTATGGTATTAGGGGTCAGGGGCCGTGGGGACGGGAAAGGGCGGTAAAAAAGGGGCCTTAACAGAAAGTAGAGTTGAGGGGCCGTGGGGCGGCAGGCGGTATGAGGACATGGGCGGACAGTACCAGTATAGTGACAGGGGGGATGCTGGGCAGGTAACACACACTGACCCCTGGAAAATGGGAGGGATGGGGCCCGCGATCACACGAAATACAGGGGAAGGGGTTGCCATGAAACGGGTCTTCGTATGAAACAATTTTTGACCTCTTTCCCCCCAGGAGGAACACTTAATCAACAGCGCTACTTTTTTAAAAAACCCCCCCCCCCCTCCCCCCAACTTTTCCCCCCCTTTCTTCAGCAAAATTTACAGCTTTTTAAAAGCACCGTTTTGCACAGCCATGAACCAGTTTAAGAAAAAAGAGCTCGTCCACGACCTGTGAACAAAATAGACAGCCAAAGGTTAATTTGAAAGGGTTTTCCAAAATGTCTTTGAACGGTGAAGAGGGGGCCCGACCCCTTTTTTTCTTGGAGAACCACAGGGAAAAATAAAAGAGGGGGCGTTAGTCCAATGGTTGTGACCGAATCGTGGTAGCTCCGACCTTTTTTATAGGCATCGTAAATATTCCTCATGTAGGCATCGTGGTGAATCCCATTATACGATGGCTTTTAAATCCTCATTACATGTAATCAGCCTCGTATGTACACGGATCTTCATGAATTGATAAATTTCTCATGACATTCAGATCCAGGCCGCGTCTGGCAGATCACATAATACTGTTTGGGTTGAACTACCCCACTTTTTTTACACCCTGTTCCGTATCGTTCGGCTCTCCTGATAACCCAGAAACCCTGTCTCGTGTCGCCGGGTCTCCACGGAGAACCGTATCTCTGTCCCGGTCTCCACTAAAAAACCCGTTCTCGTGTCCCCGGGGTCTTTTCTGAGAACTCATCTCTCGTTCCCCGGGTCTCTACTGAAAACCCCGTTCTCGGCGTGTCGTCAAATTCTTTGAAAACCCCACAACAACTCGCACGTCAAATAATCTCATCACCCCCAACATAAACATTCATGAGAGATGATGAGAAATAAAAACGTCATATGACACCTTTCTCCAGCAGTGAGAATACGGGCTTTTTCCCTCCCTCCTTGTACATGTGCCCGACGAAAACAATTTAAACCCCTGCCACCTTCCCCCTTTCCAAACCCCTTCGTCTCAACTGTTGCCTCATCAGAACGTCGCCTCCATTAACAGGCATACCCTTAATGAATAAACAGCGCTCGCAAAAAAACTACCAAAACACTTAAAACAAGCCGGGTTCCTGTTTCCAGAAACGGTGTACGCGGTGGTAAATGCGGGGAGGCAGGTGGAAACACAGTCCACCAATGACAGACAGTTTGACGGACACCCAAAGACTGCACAAGGCTACAGGAGACCCTATGCCCCACTGTAATTTGGGCCCCTTACTTCAGTAATAAATATAAATAAAATATATAAAAAATAAAAATATATATATATATAAAAATATATATAATTTTATAATATATATATAAAAATTTTTTTTATTATTTATTTATTTATTTATTTTGCTTTGTCGCGTCTCCGCTCAGCGAGTAGCGCAAGGAACAGACAAAGAAAGGCCCAAAACCCCCCACCCCACACACACGCACAATAAAAAAATACCTATACTCTCAATGTTACAAATATAAACCACACAGAAACAATATTAATACACAACGTACATAATTCATAATGTCTCCTTTATTTTTCCCACGCCACCTCGCCCCCACATGGAATAACAACCCCCTCCCCCCCCTTTATTGTCGAGGTAGCGCAACAAAAACAAACCCAAAAGGGCCCCTTGTTTACACTCAGTCTCTAGCTGTCATGTAATAAAATGCAATATATATTTTTTTTTTTTTTTTTTTTATACTTTTTCCGCGTCCCCCCCGTTTGCGGGTAGGAAGGAAACAGACAAAGAAATGGCCAACCCCCCCCCTCCAATACACATGTACATACACGACTCCAACAAACTACGCAAATATACAACCTACACAGCTCCCCTGGGTTTTACCCCAGACGCTTCACATGCCTGCTTCAATCCACTGACAGACGCACCCCTGTAACCAATGACTCCCATCACTCTATTTCTTGCCCTCCTTTCACCCTCCTGCATGTTCAGGCCCCGATCACACAAAATCTTTTTCACTCCATCTTTCCACCTCCAATTTGGTCTCCCTCTTCTCCTCGTTCCCTCCACCTCCGACACATATATCCTCTTGGTCAATCTCTCCTCACTCATTCTCTCCATGTGCCCAAACCATTTCAAAACACCCTCTTCTGCTCTCTCGACCACGCTCTTTTTATTTCCACACATCTCTCTTACCCTTACGTTACTTACTCGATCAAACCACCTCACACCACACATTGTCCTCAAACATCTCATTTCCAGCACATCCATCCTCCTGCGCACATCTCTATCCATAGCCCACGCCTCGCAACCATACAGCATTGTTGGAACCACTATTCCCTCAAACATACCCATTTTTGCTTTCCGAGATAATGTTCTCGACTTCCACACATTTTTCAAGGCTCCCAAAATTTTCGCCCCCTCCCCCACCCTATGATCCACTTCCGCTTCCATGGTTCCATCCGCTGACAGATCCACTCCCAGATATCTAAAACACTTCACTTCCTCCAGTTTTTCTCCATTCAAACTCACCTCCCAATTGACTTGACCCTCACCCCTACTGTACCTAATAACCTTGCTCTTATTCACATTTACTCTCAACTTTCTTCTTCCACACACTTTACCAAACTCAGTCACCAGCTTCTGCAGTTTCTCACATGAATCAGCCACCAGCGCTGTATCATCAGCGAACAACAATTGACTCACTTCCCAAGCTCTCTCATCCCCAACAGACTTCATACTTGCCCCTCTTTCCAGGACTCTTGCATTTACCTCCTTTACAACCCCATCCATAAACAAATTAAACAACCATGGAGACATCACACACCCCTGCCGCAAACCTACATTCACTGAGAACCAATCACTTTCCTCTCTTCCTACACGTACACATGCCTTACATCCTCGATAAAAACTTTTCACTGCTTCTAACAACTTGCCTCCCACACCATATATTCTTAATACCTTCCACAGAGCATCTCTATCAACTCTATCATATGCCTTCTCCAGATCCATAAATGCTACATACAAATCCATTTGCTTTTCTAAGTATTTCTCACATACATTCTTCAAAGCAAACACCTGATCCACACATCCTCTACCACTTCTGAAACCGCACTGCTCTTCCCCAATCTGATGCTCTGTACATGCCTTCACCCTCTCAATCAATACCCTCCCATATAATTTACCAGGAATACTCAACAAACTTATACCTCTGTAATTTGAGCACTCACTCTTATCCCCTTTGCCTTTGTACAATGGCACTATGCACGCATTCCGCCAATCCTCAGGCACCTCACCATGAGTCATACATACATTAAATAACCTTACCAACCAGTCAACAATACAGTCACCCCCTTTCTTAATAAATTCCACTGCAATACCATCCAAACCTGCTGCCTTGCCGGCTTTCATCTTCCGCAAAGCTTTTACTACCTCTTCTCTGTTTATCAAATCATTTTCCCTAACCCTCTCACTTTGCACACCACCTCGACCAAAACACCCTATATCTGCCACTCTGTCATCAGACACATTTAACAAACCTTCAAAATACTCATTCCATCTCCTTCTCACATCACCGCTACTTGTTATCACCTCCCCATTTACGCCCTTCACTGAAGTTCCCATTTGCTCCCTTGTCTTACGCACCCTATTTACCTCCTTCCAGAACATCTTTTTATTCTCCCTAAAATTTACTGATAGTCTCTCACCCCAACTCTCATTTGCCCTTTTTTTCACCTCTTGCACCTTTCTCTTGACCTCCTGTCTCTTTCTTTTATACTTCTCCCACTCAATTGCATTTTTTCCCTGCAAAAATCGTCCAAATGCCTCTCTCTTCTCTTTCACTAATACTCTTACTTCTTCATCCCACCACTCACTACCCTTTCTAAACAGCCCACCTCCCACTCTTCTCATGCCACAAGCATCTTTTGCGCAATCCATCACTGATTCCCTAAATACATCCCATTCCTCCCCGACTCCCCTTACTTCCATTGTTCTCACCTTTTTCCATTCTGTACACAGTCTCTCCTGGTACTTCCCCACACAGGTCTCCTTCCCAAGCTCACTTACTCTCACCACCTTCTTCACCCCAACATTCACTCCTCTTTTCTGAAAACCCATACTAATCTTCACCTTAGCCTCCACAAGATAATGATCAGACATCCCTCCAGTTGCACCTCTCAGCACATTAACATCCAAAAGTCTCTCTTTCGCACGCCTGTCAATTAACACGTAATCCAATAACGCTCTCTGGCCATCTCTCCTACTTACATAAGTATACTTATGTATATCTCGCTTTTTAAACCAGGTATTCCCAATCATCAGTCCTTTTTCAGCACATAAATCTACAAGCTCTTCACCATTTCCATTTACAACACTGAACACCCCATGCATACCAATTATTCCCTCAACTGCCACATTACTCACCTTTGCATTCAAATCACCCATCACTATAACCCGGTCTCGTGCATCAAAACCGCTAACACACTCATTTAGCTGCTCCCAAAACACTTGCCTCTCATGATCTTTCTTCTCATGCCCAGGTGCATATGCACCAATAATCACCCACCTCTCTCCATCAACTTTCAATTTTACCCATATTAATCGAGAATTTACTTTCTTACATTCTATCACATACTCCCACAACTCCTGTTTCAGGAGTATTGCTACTCCTTCCCTTGCTCTTGTCCTCTCACTAACCCCTGACTTCACTCCCCAAGACATTTCCAAACCACTCTTCCCCTTTACCCTTGAGCTTCGTTTCACTCAGAGCCAAAACATCCAGGTTCCTTTCCTCAAACATACTACCTATCTCTCCTTTTTTCACATCTTGGTTACATCCACACACATTTAGGCACCCCACTCTGAGCCTTCGAGGAGGATGATCACTCCCCGCGTGACTCCTTCTTCTGTTTCCCATTTTAGAAAGTTAATACAAGGAGGGGAGGATTTCCGGCCCCCCGCTCCCGTCCCCTCTAGTCGCTTTCTACGACACGCGAGGAATACGTGGGAAGTATTCTTTCACCCCTATCCCCAGGGATAATATACATATATATATACATACACACACACACACACACACACATATATATATATATATATATATATATATATATATATATATATATATATATATATATATATATATATATATATATATATTCCTATGAGTACACGGTGAAAATGAAACACGATAAGTTCCCAAGTGCACTTTCGTGCAATAATCACATCATCAGGGGAGACACAAGAGAGAAATATAATAATCAGTTGATATACAACGAAGGGACGTAGCTAGGACGCCATTTGGTAAACATGCGATTGTCCAAGACAGACAACGAGCGTATCATAAACTTATTATTTCACAAATATTATCAACAATAAATTCATCCAATTTGTATAGACCATCACTAATATTAAGATTATAATTCTTTGTGTATTTGATAATAGAAGATTCAATGATATTTCTCGTGGTAATAGAGTTAGAGTTAGAAACTGAGATGGCATTACTCCAGTCAATATAATGATCATAGATTTTAACGTGATTAAACAAGGCATTTGATTCTTGTCCCGTTCTTATACTATATTTATGTTGCTTATGTCTAACAGAAAGATCCTTACCAGTCTGTCCAACATAAAACTTATCACAATTTCTACATAGCTCTTTATAGATGCAACTAGGAAAATTTTCTGGTGAAATCCTGATTAAGATATTCTTTATAGTATTATTGTTGCTGAAGGCAACATTTACATTAAAGAATTTAAGCAACATGGGAAGCAAAGTAAGATTATTATTAAAAGGGAGAACTAAAAGATTCTTGGTGTCAATTGGAGGTTTGGCTCAACTCATAAGATGATTTCTTTGCTAATAGACGAAAGAATGGCCCAACCCACCCACATACACATGTATGTACATACACGTCCACACACGCACATATACATACCTATACATTTCAACGTATATATATATATATTTTTTTTTTTTTTATACCTCGTCGCTGTCTCCCGCGTTTGCGAGGTAGCGCAAGGAAACAGACGAAAGAAATGGCCCAACCCCCCCATACACATGTACATACACACGTCCACACACGCAAATATACATACCTACACAGCTTTCCATAGTTTACCCCGGACGCTTCACATGCCTTGATTCAATCCACTGACAGCACGTCAACCCCTGTATACCACATCGCTCCAATTCACTCTATTCCTTGCCCTCCTTTCACCCTCCTGCATGTTCAGGCCCCGATCACACAAAATCCTTTTCACTCCATCTTTCCACCTCCAATTTGGTCTCCCTCTTCTCCTCGTTCCCTCCACCTCCGACACATATATCCTCTTGGTCAATCTTTCCTCACTCATTCTCTCCATGTGCCCAAACCATTTCAAAACACCCTCTTCTGCTCTCTCAACCACGCTCTTTTTATTTGCACACATCTCTCTTACCCTTACGTTACTTACTCGATCAAACCACCTCACACCACACATTGTCCTCAAACATCTCATTTCCAGCACATCCATCCTCCTGCGCACAACTCTATCCATAGCCCACGCCTCACAACCATACAACATTGTTGGAACCACTATTCCTTCAAACATACCCATTTTTGCTTTCCGAGATAATGTTCTCGACTTCCACACATTCTTCAAGGCTCCCAGAATTTTCGCCCCCTCCCCCACCCTATGATCCACTTCCGCTTCCATGGTTCCATCCGCTGCCAGATCCACTCCCAGATATCTAAAACACTTCACTTCCTCCAGTTTTTCTCCATTCAAACTCACCTCCCAATTGACTTGACCCTCAACCCTACTGTACCTAATAACCTTTCTCTTATTCACAGTTACTCTTAACTTTCTTCTTCTCACACACTTTAACCAAAACTCAGTCACCAGCTTCAGCAGTTATCTCATCATGAATCATCCACACAGCGCTGTATCATCAGCGAACAACAAATGACTCACTCCCAAGCCTCTCATCCCCCAAAAGACTTCATACTGCCCCACTTTCCCAACCAAAACTCGCATCACCTCACGCTAACAACCCCATCCATAAACAAAAATTTAAAAAACCATGGAGACAATCACACACCCCTGCCGCAAACCTACATTCCACTGAGAACTTCAATCACTTTCCTCTCTTCTACACGTACACATCCTTACAATCCCCGATTAAAAACTTCACTGCTTCTAACAACTTGCCTCCCATCAACCATATATTCTTAATACCTTCCACAGAGCATCTCTATCAACTCTATCATATGCCTTCTCCAGATCCATAAATGTCAACACAAATCCATTTGCTTTTCTAAGTATTTCTCACATACATATCCTTCAAAGCAAACAAATATATAAAATATATATCTATATATATTATATAATATATAATATATATATATATAATAAATATAATATATATATATATATATATATATATATATAATATAAATATATACATACATACATACACAGACATATTCACAAATACACATGTATAAATTCACACTGCTGCCTTTATTCTTTCCCGTCGCCAGCCCCGCCACACATAACTGACAACCCCCTCCCCCCGTAAGCGCGTCCAGGTAGCGCTAGGAAAAGACAACAACGGCCCATTCGTTCACAGACTCAGGTCCCTCTAGCTGTCATGTATAATGCAACCGAAACTACAGCACCCTTTCCTTCCGCATCCAGCCCACAAACTTTCCATAGGTTTACCCAAGACGCTTCACATGCCCTGTTTCATCCACTGAAAGTAAAGACGACAACGAACGCCGGTAAAACCACATCGTTTCAGTTCACTCTATCCTTCACGCCTTTCACCCTCCTGAACGCTCAGGCTATCCGATCGCTCAAAATCTTTTTCACTAAACGTCCATCTTTCCACCTCCATTTTTGGTCACCCACTTCTAGTCTCGTTCCCTCCACCTCTGACACATAATATCCTCTTGAACTCATTCTCTCCATGTGACCAAACCATTTCAAAACAAAATCCCTGAATTCACTTTCCATTTTTTCTTAGAAATATATGAAACACCCTGAATTCATTTTATTTTTTCTTGAAATATATGAAACCCTTTCGGTCACACAACACCCCCTCTTATATTCAGATTGATTATAAT
>NW_027264719.1:0-13709 GCF_036320965.1 Panulirus ornatus
AATCATAGGGTGGGGGAGGGGGCGAAGATCCTGGGAGCCTTATAGAATGTGTGGAACTCGAGAACATTATCTCGGAAAGCAAATGTGGGTATGTTTGAAGGAATAGTGGTTCCAACAATGTTGTATGGTTCCGAAGCGTGGGCTGTGGATAGAGTTGTGCGCAGGAGGGTGGATGTGCTGGAAATGAGATGTTATGTGTGGAAATAAAAGGAGCGTGGTTGAGAGAGCAGAAGAGGGTGTTTTGAAATGGTTTGGGCACATGAAGAGAATGGATGAGGAAAGATTGACCAAGAGGATATATGTGTCGGAGGTGGAGGGAACGAGGAGAAGTGGGAGACCAAATTGGAGGTGGAAAGATGATGTGAAAAAGATTTTGAGTAATCGGTGCCTGAACATGCAGGAGGGTGAAAGACGGGCAAGGAATAGAGTTAATTGGATCGATGTGGTATACCGGGGTTGACGTGCTGTCAGTGGATTGAATCAGGGCATGTGAAGCGTCAGGGGTAAACCATGGTAAGTTGTGTGGGGCCTCGATGTTGAAAGGGAGCTGTTGTTTCGGGCATTATTGCATGACAGCTAGAGACTGAGCGTCAACGAATGGGGCCTTTGTTGTCTTTTCCTAGCGCTACCTCGCACAAATGAGGGGGGAGGGGATGGTATTCCATGTGTGGCGGGGTGGCGATGGGAATGAATAAAGGCAGACAGCGTGAATTGTGTGCATGGGTATATATGTACGTCTCTGTGTGTGTATATATATGTGTATATTGAGATGTATAGGTATGTATATTTGCGTGTGTGGACGTGTATGTATATACTTGTGTATGGGGGTGGGTTGGGCCATTTCTTTCGTCTGTTTCCTTCCGCTTCCTCGCAAACGCGGGAGACAGCGACAAAGCAAAATAAATATAATGAATAAATAAATATATATATATGTATATATATGTATATGTGTATATATATATATATATATATATATATATATATATATATATATATATATATATATATATATATATATATATATATATATATATATATATATATATTTTTGCTTTGTCGCTGTCTCCCGCGTTTGCGAGGTAGCGCAAGGAAACAGACGAATGAAAATGGCCCAACCCACCCCCATACACATGTTTATACATACGTCCACACACGCAAATATACATACCTACACAGCTTTCCATGGTTCAACCCAGACGCTTCACATGCCCTGATTCAATCCACTGACAGCACGTCAACCCCGGTATACCACATCGATCCAATTCACTCTATTCCTTGCCCTCCTTTCACCCTCCTGCAGGTTCAGGCCCCGATCACACAAAATCTTTTTCACGCCATCTTTCCACCTCCAATTTGGTCTCCCACTTCTCCTCGTTCCCTCCACCTCCGACACATATATCTTCTTGGTCAATCTTTCCTCACTGATTCTCTCCATGTGCCCAAACCATTTCAAAACACCCTCTTCTGCTCTCTCAACCAAAATCTTTTTATTTCCACATATCTTTCTTACCCTTACATTACTTACTCGATCAAACCACCTCACACCACATATTGTCCTCAAACATCTCATTTCCAGCACATCCATCCTCCTGCGCCCACCTCTATCCATAGCCCACGCCTCGCAACCATACAACATTGTTGGAACCACTATTCCTTCAAACATACCCATTTCTGCTTTCCGAGATACTGTTCTCGACTTCCATACATTCTTCAAGGCTCACAGGATTTTCGCCCCCTCCCCCACCCTATGATTCGATTCCGCTTCCATGGTTCCATCCGCTGCCAGATCCACTCCCAGATATCTAAAACACTTTACTTCCTCCAGTTTTTTTCCATTCAAACTTACCTCCCAATTGACTTGACCCTCAACCTTACTGTACCTAATAACCTTGCTCTTATTCACATTTACTCTTAACTTTCTTCTTTCACACACTTTACCAAACTCAGTCACCAGCTTCTGCAGTTTCTCACATGAATCAGACACCAGCGCTGCATCACCTCGCTACGCGGGAAATGGCGAATAGTATGAAAAAAAAAGAATATATGTATATATATATATATATATATATATATATATATATATATATATATATATATATATATATATATATATATTTTTTTTTTTTTTTTTTTTTACTTTTTCGCTGTCTCCCGCGTTTGCGAGGTAGCGCAAGGAAACAGACGAAAGAAATGGCCCTACCCCCCCCCCATACACATGTATATACATACGTCCACACACGCAAATATACATACCTACACAGCTTTCCATGGTTTACCCCAGACGCTTCACATGCCTTGATTCAATCCACTGACAGCACCTCAACCTCGGTATACCACATCGCTCCAATTCACTCTATTCCTTGCCCTCCTTTCACCCTCCTGCATGTTCAGGCCCCGATCCCACAAAATCTTTTTCACTCCATCTTTCCACCTCCAATTTGGTCTCCCTCTTCTCCTTGCTCCCTCCACCTCCGACACATATATCCTCTTGGTCAATCTTTCCTCACTCATCCTCTCCATGTGCCCAAACCACTTCAAAACACCCTCTTCTGCTCTCTCAACCACGCTCTTTTTATTTCCACACATCTCTCTTACCCTTACGTTACTCACTCGATCAAACCACCTCACACCACACATTGTCCTCAAACATCTCATTTCCAGCACATCCATCCTCCTGCGCACAACTCTATCCATAGCCCACGCCTCGCAACCATACAACATTGTTGGAACCACTATTCCTTCAAACATACCCATTTTTGCTTTCCGAGATAATGTTCTCGACTTCCACACATTCTTCAAGGCCCCCAGAATTTTCGCCCCCTCCCCCACCCTATGATCCACTTCCGCTTCCATGGTTCCATCCGCTGCTAGATCCACTCCCAGATATATATATATATATATATATATATATATATATATATATATATATATATATATATATATATATATATATATATATATATATATATATATATATATATATATATATATATATATATATATTCCTATGAGTCCACGGGGAAAATGAAACACGAAAAGTTCCCAAGTGCACTTTCGTGTAATAATCACATCATCAGGGGAGACACAAGAGAGAAATATAAATGTCAGATGATATACATCGAAGAGACGAATCTAGGACACCATTTGGTAAACATGTGATTGTCCAAAACATACAACGAGCGTTCATAAACTTATCATTTTACAAATCTTATCAACAATAAAGTTATCTAATTTGTGTAGACCATCACTAATATTAGGATTATAATTCTTTGTGTATTTAGTAATACAAGATTCAATGATATTTCTCTTGGCAATAGAGTTAGAGTTAACAACTGAGATGGCGTTACTCCAGTCAATACAATGATCATAGTTTTTAACATGATTTAACAAGGCATTTCATTCTTGTCCCGTTCTTATACTATATTTAAGTTGCTTAAGTCTAACAGAGAGATCCTTACCAGTCTGATCAACTTAAAATTTATGACAGTTTCCACAAGGGACTTTACAGATGCAACCAAGGGAATTTTCTGGTGAATTCCTGATTAAGATATTCTTTATAGTATTATTGTTGCTAAAGGCAACATTTACATTAAAGGATTTAAGCAACATCGGAAGCAAAGTGAAATTATTATTAAAAGGGAGAACTGATATATTCTTGGTGTCAATAGGAGGTTTGGGCTCAACTCTATAAAATGATTTCTTTGCTAAGTTAAAGGATTTATCAATGAAAGATGTAGGGTACTTTAACTTAGATCCAATGGAATATAAATATATATATATACATATATGTATATATATATATATATATATATATATATATATATATATATATATATATATATATACATATATATATATATATATATATATATATATATATATATATATATATATATATATATATATATATATATATATATATATATATATATATATATATATATATATATATATATATATATATATATATATATATATATATATATATATATATATATATATATATATATATATATATATATATATATATATATATATGTATATATACATATATATACTGCAGAACTTGAACCACTTGAGGAGGGCTCACTTTGTACAAACAGATGAAGCAGACATGGGCATGTCATATGATGAACTGTCCACATATGGAAAGCTTCGAAAAGTTGAATGTTGTGGTCCATACTCCATGTTTGGCAAGCTAGTTCATCTTTGGTCTGATCAATGTGCACCTAAAGAGGTTGCAGAGAAAGTTAAGCTGTTCTTCCGTTGCTACAGTGTTAACCGCCACAAGATGACTGTTTTGACTCCAGCATACCATGCTGAGACATATTCACCTGATGATCATCGCTTTGACCACCGACAGTTCCTGTACAACTACCGCTGGGTGTGGCAGTTTAAAGCTATAGATAAAGCAGTGGAAAAGTTAGATTGTGGAAGGGATGGAGATCAAGTTGAACGAAGTGGGTCTACATGTTCCAATAAAGGCAGTCGGTCGTCTTCCTTCACACGGCCTTCATCGCGGTCATCCAACAACTCACTCACTGGATTTACTGGTAGTGAGTCTCATCGTCGAGGAGTAGAAGTAGCACCTGGACCTGTCATTCAAGATGCACACAGTGAACAAGACTGCACAAATGAAAGTAAACATATTGCATTGAACATGATAGTGCCACACTACCAAGATCAGAAAATGGAAAGTAGTAAAAGTTCATCCTCTCATCTTGGACCTGCTAGTGAGGAAGACCGAAAACGCCGTGGATCAACATCAATCTTTGTTAATGCTCTTGGACACAGTACTCAGAAAGCAAGTCGTTGTGGGGATTCAGCTTCTTCTACCATTCAGTACCTTAATAACAACATACAAATGTAAAGAGTTTTTTAGTAGATAATAACATTTTAGATTTTTTTTTTCATATGTAATAGCTTTTTCCAACTTTGTATAGGAAACATCAGGAATGTGATAATACTGGCCTCACTTACACATCTCCACTCTCCAGCTGTCAAGTATGATTTACTGAAACCAGCACTTACCATCCACAACCAGGTCTTTTAGATTGCTTCATATGCTCTGGATCAGTCCATTACCATCTTGTTGATCCTATATTTCACATGAATCCAGTTCATTCTATCCTATGCATGCCCTTCATTTTCCTGAATGTTTAGGCCCCAGTACCCCAAAGCCTCCTTCAGTCATTCCTTTCATCTCCTTCTAGGTCTCCCTATTCCCATTTGTTTCATCTACTTTTAATATTAAGATCCTCTTAGTCAGTCTTTCTTTGCTCATCTTTGTTATATATATATATATATATATATATATATATATATATATATATATATATATATATATATATATATATATATATATATATATGCTTAATATATTCCCTGGGGATAGGGGAGAAAGAATACTTCCCACGTATTCCCTGCGTGTCGTAGAAGGCGACTAAAAGGGAAGGGAGCGGGGGGCTGGAAATCCTCCCCTCTCGTTTTTTTTTTTGCTTTTTTTTTTTTTTTTAATTTTCCAAAAGAAGGAACAGAGAAGAGGTCCAGGTGAGGATATTCCCTCAAAGGCCCAGTCCTCTGTTCTTAACGCTACCTCGCTATCGCGGGAAATAGCGAATAGTATGAAAAAAAAAAAAAAAAATATATATATATATATATATATATATATATATATATATATATATATATATATATATATATATATATATATATATATATATATATATATATATATATATATATATATATATATATATATATATATATATATATATATATATATATATATATATATATATATATATATATATATATATATATATATACATATGTATATATATATATATATGGTTTGGGAATGTCTTGGGAGTAAAGTCAGGGGTTAGTGAGAGGACAAGAGCAAGGGAAGGAGTAGCAGTACTCCTGAAACAGGAGTTGTGGAAGTATGTGATAGAATGTAAGAAAGTAAATTCTCGATTAATATGGGTAAAATTGAAAGTTGATGGAGAGAGATGGGTGATTATTGGTGCATATGCACCTGGGCATGAGAAGAAAGATCATGAGAGGCAAGTGTTTTGGGAGCAGCTGAATGAGTGTGTTAGTGGTTTTGATGCACGAGACCGGGTTATAGTGTTGGGTGATTTGAATGCAAAGGTGAGTAATGTGGCAGTTGAGGGAATAATTGGTATACATGGGGTGTTCAGTGTTGTAAATGGAAATGGTGAAGAGCTTGTAGACTTATGCGCTGAAAAAGGACTGATGATTGGGAATACCTGGTTTAAAAAGCGAGATATACATAAGTATACTTATGTAAGTAGGAGAGATGGCCAGAGAGCGTTATTGGATTACGTGTTAATTGACAGGCGCGCGAAAGAGAGACTTTTGGATGTTAATGTGCTGAGAGGTGCAACTGGAGGGATGTCTCATCATTATCTTGTGGAGGCTAAGGTGAAGATTTGTATGGGTTTTCAGAAAAGAAGAGTGAATGTTGGGGTGAAGAGGGTGGTGAGAGTAAGTGAGCTTGGGAAGGAGACTTGTGTGAGGAAGTACCAGGAGAGACTGAGTACAGAATGGAAAAAGGTGAGAACAATGGAAGTAAGGGGATTGGGGAGGGAATGGGATGTATTTAGGGAATCAGTGATGGATTGCGCAAAAGATGCTTGTGGCATGAGAAGAGTGGGAGGTGGGTTGATTAGAAAGGGTAGTGAGTGGTGGGATGAAGAAGTAAGAGTATTAGTGAAAGAGAAGAGAGAGGCATTTGGACGATTTTTCCAGGGAAAAAATGAAATTGAGTGGGAGATGTATAAAAGAAAGAGACAGGAGGTCAAGAGAAAGGTGCAAGAGGTGAAAAAAAGGGCAAATGAGAGTTGGGGTGAGAGAGTATCATTAAATTTTAGGAAGAATAAAAAGATGTTCTGGAAAGAGGTAAATAAAGTGCGTAAGACAAGGGAGCAAATGGGAACTTCAGTGAAGGGCGCAAATGGGGAGGTGATAACAAGTAGTGGTGATGTGAGAAGGAGATGGAGTGAGTATTTTCAATGTTTGTTGAATGTGTTTGATGATAGAGTGGCAGATATAGGGTGTTTTGGTCGAGGTGGTGTGCAAAGTGCGAGGGTTAGGGAAAATGAGTTTGTAAACAGAGAAGAGGTAGTAAAAGCTTTGCGGAAGATGAAAGCCGGCAAGGAAGCAGGTTTGGATGGTATTGCAGTGGAATTTATTAAAAAAGGGGGTGACTGTATTGTTGACTGGTTGGTAAGGTTATTTAATGTATGTATGACTCATGGTGAGGTGCCTGAGGATTGGCGGAATGCGTGCATAATGCCATTGTACAAAGGCAAAGGGGATAAGAGTGAGTGCTCAAATTACAGAGGTATAATTTTGTTGAGTATTCCTGGCAAATTATATGGGAGGGTATTGATTAAGAGGGTGAAGGCATGTACAGAGCATCAGATTGGGGAGGAGCAGTGTGGTTTCAGAAGTGGTAGAGGATGTGTGGATCAGGTGTTTGCTTTGAAGAATGTATGTGAGAAGTACTTAGAAAAGCAAATGGATTTGTATGTAGCATTTATGGATCTGGAGAAGGCATATGATAAAGTTGATAGAGATGCTCTGTGGATGGTATTAAGAATATATTGTGTGTGAGGCAAGTTGTTAGAAGCAGTGAAAAGTTTTTATCGAGGATGTAAGGCATGTGTACGTGTAGGAAGAGAGGAAAGTGATTGGTTCTCAGTGAATGTAGGTTTGCGGCAGGGGTGTGTGATGTCTCCATGGTTGTTTAATTTGTTTATGGATGGGGTTGTTAGGGAGGTGAATGCAAGAGTTTTGGAAAGAGGTGCAAGTATGAAGTCTGTTGTGGTTGAGAGAGCTTGGGAAGTGAGTCAGTTGTTGTTCGCTGATGATACAGGTCTGGTGGCTGATTCATGTGAGAAACTGCAGAAGCTGGTGACTGAGTTTGGTAAAGTAAGTGAAAGAAGAAAGTTAAGAGTAAATGTGAATAAGAGCAAGGTTATTAGGTACAGTAGGGTTGAGGGTCAATTCAATTGGGAGGTGAGTTTGAATTCAGAAAAACTGGAGGAAGTGAAGTGTTTTAGATATCTGGGAGTAGATCTGGCAGCGGATGGAACCATGGAAGCGGAAGTGGATCATTGGGTGGGGGAGGGGGCGAAAATTCTGGGAGCCTTGAAGAATGTGTGGAAGTCGTGAACGTTATCTCGGAAAGCAAAAATGGGTATGTTTGAAGGAATAGTGGTTCCAACAATGTTGTATGGTTGCGAGGCGTAGACTATGGATAGAGTTGTGCGCAGGAGGATGGATGTGCTGGAAATGAGATGTTTGAGGACAATGTGTGATGTGTGGTGGTTTGATCGAGTAAGTAACGTAAGGGTAAGAGAGATGTGTGGAAATAAAAAGAGCGTGGTTGAGAGAGCAGAAGAGGGTGTTTTGAAATGGTTTGGTCACATGGAGAGATTGAGTGAGGAAAGATTGAGGAAGAGGATATATGTGTCGGAGGTGGAGGGAACGAGGAGAAGAGGGAGACCAAATTGGAGGTGGAAAGATGGAGTGAAAAAGATTTTGTGTGATCGGGGCCTGAACATGCAGGAGGGTGAAAGGAGGGCAAGGAATAGAGTGAATTGGAGCGATGTGGTATACCGGGGTTGACGTGCTATCAGTGGATTGAATCAAGGCATGTGTATGGGGGTGGGTTGGGCCATTTCTTTCGTCTGTTTCCTTGCGCTACCTCGCAAACGCGGGAGACAGCGACAAAGTATAATAAAATATAAATAATAAAATATATATATATCTATATATATATATATATATATATATATATATATATATATATATATATATATATATATATATATATATATATATATATATATATATATATATATACATATATACTTTTGGGTGTTAATATGCTGAGAGGTGCTACTGGAGGAATGTCTGATCATTATCTTGTGGAGGAGAAGGTGAAGATTTGTCTGGGTTTTCATAAAAGCAGAGAGAATGTTGGGGTGAAGAGAGTGGTGAGAGGAAGTGAGCTTGGGAAGGAGACTTGTGTGAGGAAGTACCAGGAGAGACTGAGTACAGAATGGAAAGAGGTGAGAACAAAAGAGGTAAGGGGAGTGGATGAGGAATAGGATGTATTTAGGGAAGCAGTGATGGCTTGCGCAAAAGATGCTTGTTGCATGAGAAGCGTGGGAGGTGCCCGGGAGGATTGTTACTCCGCTCGCTTGAGGGTGCAAGATGTCGATGTGGCAGATGCGAGGGACTACGTGCTCAATGTGGAGAATGACAAGGGCGCTGACCGTTATGCTGTGGGCCTACTCGTTAGTGAGCCCGTGTCCATGTCCACGGTGATCGGCATCGTGATCGCCTGCCTCGTCCTCCTAGTGCTGGTCACACTGATTGTCCTCTACGACTTCAAAACAGAGAGGTGGTGCTTCTCCCGTAGTCGACGCGGCACGTGCAGAAGCCTCCTGCTCGAGGGGCTGGCCGTATCGGAGGAAGGGAGATAAAAAGCGAGGTAAAGTGGCGGCCAAAGAAGCTGTTGAATCAGAAGTCGCAAAGCGTATGAGCCAAATTCAGAGTGGCTTTTCTGAGGAGGTGAAAGAAGGTTTCAGGAAGAAAGGAGACCATCAGAAGAAGCAGAGATAAAGAGGGATCTTTAAAAGGAAGAAAAGCTACTAGAGTAGCAGGCTTGTGCATTTCTAGACAGAACCAGACACCAAATCATGGGTGATCAATACCAAGTAATAACAGCTCCCATTGTTGGTGCGCGTGACAAGTAGCTTGAGCAGTTTCATGGCGGAGAAGAGATTTGATCGCAGTTTAACCATTGGTAATCTTAGGTTGAAATGCCAGCAATATGAAACTGGAATCTTCACCAAGAAAAGTTGGCAAATCAATCTACAGCTGATATGCAGGCATATAAGTCACACAGCAGCAGCTTGATAGATCATATGTGATCCTCGCTTTGGTTACAAAAATGTTCTTCCGCCCACCAGTTAATTAAGAACCATTGCAACACAAACCTCGCCAGGTGGTAGAGTGACCCGCAGTGTATCGAGACCGACTTCCCCAGAACTTTTTTAAAGGGGAAGTAAATGTTTATAGTTGTGTTACTGGAGTGATAGTTTTCATACATGGTGCTCTGACAAGAAAATAGTGAAATTGGAAAAGAATGTAGCTTAGACATTGAAGCTTATTCTTTCATTGAAATGTGAACAAAGGGAGCATTTTTCAAAGTGATAGAGATGGAAAGCAAAAAGGTGTTTTTCATGAATGTACTGGAAAAGTTGAAGTCCAGATAAACTTTTGCTCTGTCAAGGCTTTATTATGGCGGATGACCAACTACTTACCCTAATGTATCCAAGATATGGTTGTACTTCGTGTAATGAAGACAATTGAGAAACATCGTAAGCCAATATTCCAGTTTCATGATAAGAGAAGTGGACCAGGCAGTATGATACAGTATAATATATATATATATACAGTATGATATATATATATATATATATATATATATATATATATATATATATATATATATATATATATATATATATATATATATATATATACATCATCCCTGGGGACAGGGGAGAAAGAATACTTCCCACGTATTCCCTGCGTGTCGTAGAAGGCGACTAAAAGGGAAGGGAGCGGGGGGGCTGGAAATCCTCCCCTCTCATTTTCTTTTTCTTTTTTTTTAATTTTTCCAAAAGAAGGAACAGAGAAGGGGGCCAGGTGAGGATATTCCCTCAAAGGCCCAGTCCTCTGTTCTTAACGCTACCTCGCTAATGCGGGAAATGGCGAATAGTACGAAAGAAAAAAAAAAAATATATATATATATATATATATATATATATATATATATATATATATATATATATATATATATCCCTGGGGATAGGGGATTAAGAATACTTCCCACGTATTCCCTGCGTGTCGTAGAAGGCGACTGAAAGGGGAGGGAGCGGGGCGGCTGGAAATCCTCCCCTCTCGTTTTTTTTTTTTTTTGATTTTCTAAAAGAAGGAACAGAGGGGGCCAAGTACGGATATTCCAAAAAAGGGCCAGTCCTCTGTTCTTAACGCTACCTCGCTAACGCGCGAAATGGCGAATAGTTTAAAAGAAAGAAGGAAAAGATATATATATAAATATATATATATAAATATATATATATATATATATATATATATATATATATATATATATATATATAGAGAGAGAGAGAGAGAGAGAGAGAGAGAGAGAGAGAGAGAGAGAGAGAGAGAGAGAGAGAGAGAGAGAGAGGTAGTAAAAGATTTGCGGAAGATGAAAGCCGGCAAGGCAGCAGGTTTGGATGGTATTGCAGTGGAATTTATTAAAAAAAGTGGTGACTGTATTATTGACTGGTTGGTAAGGTTATTTAATGTATGTATGACTCATGGTGAGGTGCCTGAGGATTGGCGGAACACGTGCATAGTGCCATTCTACAAAGGCAAAGGGGATAAGAGTGAGTGCTCAAATTACAGAGGTAAAAGTTTGTTGAGCATTCCTGGTAAATTATATGGGAGGGTACTGATTGAGAGGGTGAAGGCATGTACAGAGCATCAGATTCGGGAAGAGCAGTGTGGTTTCAGAAGTGGTAGAGGATGTGTGGATCAGGTGTTTGCTTTGAAGAATGTATGTGAGAAATACTCAGAAAAGCAAATGGATTTGTATGTAGCATTTATGGATCTGGAGAAGGCATATGATAGAGTTGATAGAGATGCTCTGTGGAAGGTATTAAGAATATATGGTGTGGGAGGCAAGTTGTTAGAAGCAGTGAAAAGTTTTTATCGAGGATGTAAGGCATGTGTACGTGTAGGAAGAGAGGAAAGTGATTGGTTGTCAGTGAATGTAGGTTTGCGGCAAGGGTGTGTGATGTCTCCATGATTGTTTAATTTGTTTATGGATAGGGTTGTTAGGGAGGCAAATGGAAGAGTTTTGGAAAGAGGGGCAAGTATGCAGTCTGTTCGGGATGAGAGAGCTTGGGAAGTGAGTAAGTTGTTGTTCGCTGATGATACAACGCTGGTGGCTGATTCATGTGAGAAACTGCAGAAGCTATTGACTGGCTTTGGTAAAGTGTGTGAAAGAAGAAAGTTAAGAGTAGATGTGAATAAGAGCAAGGTTATTAGGTGCAGTAGGGTTGAGGGTCAAGTCAATTGGGAGGTAAGCTTGAATGGAGAAAAACTGGAGAAAGTAAAGTGTTTAAATATCTGGGAGTGTACCTGGCAGCGGATGGAACCATTGAAGCGGAAGTGGATCATAGGGTGGGGGAGGGGGCGAAAATCCTGAGAGCCTTAAAGAATGTGTGGAAGTCGAGAAAATTATCTCGGAAAGCAAAAATGGGTATGTTTGAAGGAATAATGGTTCCAACAATGTTGTATGGTTGCGAGGCGTGGGCTATGGATAGAGTTGTGCGCAGGAGGATGGATGTGCTGGAAATGAGATGTTTGAGGACTATGTGTGGTGTGAGGTGGTTTGATCGAGTAAGTAACGTAAGGGTAAGAGAGATGTGTGGAAATAAAAAGAGCGTGGTTGAGAGAGCAGAAGAGGGTGTTTTGAAATGGTTTGGGCACATGGAGAGAATGAGTGAGGAAAGATTGACCAAGAGGATATATGTGTCGGAGATGGAGGTAACGAGGAGAAGTGGGAGACCAAATTGTAAGTGGAAAGATCGGGGCCTGAACATGCATGAGGGTGAAAGGCGGGCAAGGAATAGAGTGAATTGGATCGAAGTGATATACCGGGGTCGACCTGCTGTCAATTGGTTGAATCAGGGCATGTGAAACGTCTGGGGTAAACCATGGAAAGTTTTGTGGGGCCTGGATGTGTAAAGGGAGCTGTGGTTTCGGGCATTATTGCATGACAGCTAGAGACTGAGTGTGAACGAATGGGACCTTCGTTGTCTTTTCATAACGCTACCTCGCACACATGAGGGTGGAGGGTGATGTTATTCCATGTGTGGCGAGGTGGCGATAGGAATTAATAAAGGCAGACAGTGTGGATTGTGTGCATGTGTATATACATATGTGTCTGTGTGTGCATATATATGTGTACATTGAGATGTATGGTTATGTATATTTGCGTGTGTGGACTTCTATGTATATACATGTGTATGGGGGTAGGTTGGGCCATTTCTTTCGTCTGTTTCCTTGCGCTACCTCGCAAACGCGGGAAACAGCGACAAAACAAACAAAATAGATAAACATATATATATATATATATATATATATATATATATATATATATATATATATATATATATATATATATATATATATATATATATATATATATATGTATTTCTTTTTTTTCTTTTTTTTCCTCACTCATTCTCTCCATGTGAATAAACCATTTCAAAACACCCTCTTCTGCTCTTTCAACCACTCTCTTTTTATTTCCACACATCTCTCTTACCCTTACATTACTTACTCGATCAAACAACCTCACACCACACATTGTCCTCATACATCTCATTTCCAGCACATCCACCCTCCTGCGCACAGTTCTATCCATAGCCCACGCCTCGCAACCATACAACATTGTTGGGACCAGTATTTCTTGAAACATAACCATTTCTGCTTTCCGAGATAATGTTCTTGACTTCCACACATTCTTCAAGGCTCCCAGGATTTTCGCCCCCTCCCCCACCATATGATTCACTTCCGCTTCC
>NW_027264720.1:0-24440 GCF_036320965.1 Panulirus ornatus
GTATAAACCATGGAAAGGCCCTGTGGGCCTGATGTGGATAGGGAGTTGCATTTTTGGTGCTTTTCACACGAATAGCTAGAGACTGAGTGGTGAACGAAGTGGCCTTTTTTATGACATATGGAAAATGAGTGAGGATCAATTGACATAGAGGGTATTGTCAGATGGTGTGAAGAACAAGGAGAAGTGGGAGACCAAAATGAATGAAGGATGGAGTAAAGAAAATTTGGGGCGATCGGGGCCTGAACATACAGGAGAGTGAGAGCCATGCAAGGAATAGATGAATTGAACAATGTGGTATAAACGGGATCGCGGCTGTCAATTGGACTCAACCAGGGCATGTGAAGCGTCTGGGATAAACCATGGAAAGGTCCTGTGGGGTCCTGGTTGTGGACAAGGGAGCTGCAGTTTTGGTGCATAACATATGAAACGAGAGACTGAGTGCGTACGAATTTGGAACCTTATGTTTTCCTGGTGCTACTAACTCAAGCGGGGGTTAGTGATTGCTGCTTCTTGTGGGGCAGGGTAGTGCTGGTAGTGCCAGTAATGGATGAAAGCAAGCAAGTATGAATGTGTACATGCACATATATGTTTATGTCTGTGTATGTGTACTTATATGGTGATAAGTATGTGTATATGGGTGCTTATGTATATATATACATGTATATGACTGGAGGGCCATTTTTTTGTCTGTTTCCTGGCGCTACCTCGCTGACGTAGGAAACAGCAATTACATGTAATAAATAAAGTAAATAAATATATCCCTGGGATAGGGGAGAAAGAATACTTCCCACCTATTCCCTGTGTGTTTTAGAAGGCAATTAAAAGTCGAGGAAGTGGAGTGGGAATCCTCCCCTCCCATTTTTACTTTTTCCAAAATAAAAGAACAGAGAGGGGGCCAAGTGAGGATATTCCCTCTAAGGCTCAGTCCTCTGTTCTTAATGTTACCCTGCAAACACGGGAAATGGCAAATATGTATGTATGAACGAATGTGGCCTTTTTTGACTGTTTTCCTAGCGCTACCTCACAGAAGCAGGGGGTAGCGTTGCTGTTTCTTGAAGGCAAGCATGATTATGTACATGTGTATGTCTGTGTTTGTGCATGTACATGTTGGTATGTATTATTATTATTATTATTATTATTATTATTATTATTATTATTATCATTATTATTATTATTATTTTTATTTTTTTTTTTTTTTTTTTTTTATACTTTGTCGCTGTCTCCCGCGTTTGCGAGGTAGCGCAAGGAAACAGACGAAAGAAATGGCCCAACCCCCCCCCCCCATACACATGTACATACACACGTCCACACACGCAAATATACATACCTACACAGCTTTCCATGGTTTACCCCAGACGCTTCACATGCCTTGCTTCAATCCACTGACAGCACGTCAACCCCTGTATACCACATGACTCCACTTCACTCTATTTCTTGCCCTCCTTTCACCCTCCTGCATGTTCAGGCCCCGATCACACAAAATCTTTTTCACTCCATCTTTCCACCTCCAATTTGGTCTCCCTCTTCTCCTCGTTCCCTCCACCTCCGACACATATATCCTCTTGGTCAATCTCTCCTCACTCATTCTCTCCATGTGCCCAAACCATTTCAAAACACCCTCTTCTGCTCTCTCAACCACGCTCTTTTTATTTCCACACATCTCTCTTACCCTTACGTTACTTACTCGATCAAACCACCTCACACCACACATTGTCCTCAAACATCTCATTTCCAGCACATCCATCCTCCTGCGCACATCTCTATCCATAGCCCACGCCTCGCAACCATACAACATTGTTGGAACCACTATTCCCTCAAACATACCCATTTTTGCTTTCCGAGATAGTGTTCTCGACTTCCACACATTTTTCAAGGCTCCCAAAATTTTCGCCCCCTCCCCCACCCTATGATCCACTTCCGCTTCCATGGTTCCATCCGCTGACAGATCCACTCCCAGATATCTAAAACACTTCACTTCCTCCAGTTTTTCTCCATTCAAACTCACCTCCCAATTGACTTGACCCTCACCCCTACTGTACCTAATAACCTTGCTCTTATTCACATTTACTCTCAACTTTCTTCTTCCACACACTTTACCAAACTCAGTCACCAGCTTCTGCAGTTTCTCACATGAATCAGCCACCAGCGCTGTATCATCAGCGAACAACAACTGACTCACTTCCCAAGCTCTCTCATCCCCAACAGACTTCATACTTGCCCCTCTTTCCAGGACTCTTGCATTTACCTCCCTTACAACCCCATCCATAAACAAATTAAACAACCATGGAGACATCACACACCCCTGCCGCAAACCTACATTCACTGAGAACCAATCACTTTCCTCTCTTCCTACACGTACACATGCCTTACATCCTCGATAAAAACTTTTCACTGCTTCTAACAACTTGCCTCCCACACCATATATTCTTAATACCTTCCACAGAGCATCTCTATCAACTCTATCATATGCCTTCTCCAGATCCATAAATGCTACATACAAATCCATTTGCTTTTCTAAGTATTTCTCACATACATTCTTCAAAGCAAACACCTGATCCACACATCCTCTACCACTTTTTATTATTATTATTATTATTATTAATTATTATTATTATTATGGATTTTATGCAGCATTTATGGATCTGGAGAAGGCATATGATAGAGTTGATAGAGATGCTCTGTGGAAGGTACTAAGAATATATGGTGTGGGAGGCAAGTTGTTAGAAGCAGTGATAAGTTTTTATCGAGGATGTAAGGCATGTGTACGTGTAGGAAGAGAGGAAAGTGACTGGTTCTCAGTGAATGTAGGTTTGCGGCAGGGGTGTGTGATGTCTCCATGGTTGTTTAATTTGTTTATGGATGGGGTCGTTAGGGAGGTGTATGCAAGAGTTTTGGAAAGAGGGGCAAGTATGCAGTCTGTTGGGGATGAGAGAACTTGGAAAGTGAGTCAGTTGTTGTTCGCTGATGATACAGCGCTAGTGGCTGATTCATGTGAGAAACTTCAGAAGCTGGTGACTGAGTTTGGTAAAGTGTGTGAAAGAAGAAAGTTAAAAGTAAATGTGAATAAGAGCAAGGTTATTAGGTACAGCAGGGTTGAGGGTCAAGTCAATTGGGAGGTAAATTTGAATGGAGAAAAACTGGAGGAAGTAAAGTGTTTTACATATCTGGGAATGGATCTGGCAGCGGATGGAACCATGGAAGCGGAAGCGAATCATAGGGTGGGGGAGGGAGCGAAAATCCTGGGAGCCTTGAAGAATGTGTGGAAGTCGAGAACATTATCTCCGAAAGCAAAAATGGCTATGTTTGAAGGAATAGTGGTTCCAACAATATTGTATGGTTGCGAGACGTGGGCTATGGATAGAGTTGTGCACAGGAGGGTGGATGTGCTGGAAATGAGATGTTTGAGGACAATATGTGGTGTGAGGTGGTTTGATCGAGTAAGTAATGTAAGGGTAAGAGAGATGTGTGGAAATAAGAAGAGCGTGGTTGAGAGAGCAGAAGAGGATGTTTTGAAATGGTTTGGGCACATGGACAGAATGAGTGAGGAAAGATTGACCAAGAGGATATAAGTGTCGGAGATGGAGGGAACGAGGAGAAGTGGGAGACCAAATTGGAGGTGGAAAGATGGAGTGAAAAAGCTTCTGAGTGATCGGGGCCTGAACATGCAGGAGGGTGAAAGGTGGGCAAGGAATAGAGTGAATTGGATCGATGTGGTATACCGAGGTCGACGTGTGGTTTCGGGCATTATTGCATGACAGCTAGAGACTGAGTGTGAACGAATGGGGCCTCTGTTGTCTCTTCCTAGTGCTACCTCGCACACATGAGGGGGGAGGGGGATGTTATTCCATGTGTGGCGAAGTGGCGATGGGAATGAATAAAGGCAGAGTGTGAATTGTGTGCATGTGTATATATGTATATGTCTGTGTGTGTATATATATGTGTACATTGAGATGTATGGGTATGTATATTTATGTGTGGGGACGTGTATGTATATATGTGTGTATGGGGGTGGGTTGGGCCATTTATTTCGTCTGTTTCCTTGCGCTACCTCGCAAACGCGGAAGACAGTGACAAAGCAAAATAAAATAATAAATTATTATTATTATTATCCCTGGGGATAGGGGAGAAAGAATACTTCCCACGCATTCCTCATGTGTTGTAGAAGGCAACTAAAGGGGACGGGAGCGGCGGGCTAGAAACCCTCTCCTTCTAAAAGGGGAAACAGAAGAAGGAGTCACGCGGGGAGTGCTCATCCTCTTCGAAGGCTCAGATTGGGGTGTCTAAATGTGTGTGGATGTAACCAGTATGAGAAAAAAGGAGAGATAGGCAGTATGTTTGAGGAAAGGAACCTGGATGTTTTGGATCTGAGTGAAACGAAGCTCAAGGGTAAAGGGGAAGAGTGGTTTGGGAGTGTCTTGGGAGTAAAGTCAGGGGTTAGTTAGAGGACAAGAGCAAGGGAAGGAGTAGCACTACTCCTGAAACAGGAGTGGTGGGAGTATATGATAGAGTGTAAGAAAGTAAACTCTAGATTGATATGGGTAAAACTGAAAGTTGATGGAGAGAGATGGGTGATTATTGGTGCATATGCACCTGGGCATGAGAAGAAAGATCATGAGAAGCAAGTGTTTTGGGAGCAGCTGAATGAGCGTGTTAATGGTTTTGATGCACAAGACCGGGTTATAGTGATGGGTGATTTGAATGCAAAGGTGAGTAATGTGGCAGTTGAGGGAATAATTGGTATACATGGGGTGTTCAGTGTTGTAAATGGAAATGTTGAAGAGCTTGTAGATTCATGTGCTGAAAAAGGACTGGTGATTGGGAATACCTGGTTTAAAAAGAGAGATATACATAAGTATATATATGTAAGTAGGAGAGATGGCCAGAGAGCGTTATTGGATTACGTGTTAATTGATAGGCGCATGAAAGAGAGACTTTTGGATGTTAATGTGCTGAGAGGTGCAACTGGAGGGATGTTTGATCATTATCTTGTGGAGGCGAAGGTGAAGATTTGTAGAAAGTTTTCAGAAAAGAAGAGCGAATGTTGGGGTGAAGAGAGTGGTGAGAGTAAGTGAGCTTGGGAAGGAGACTTGTGTGAGGAAGTACCAGGAGAGACTGAATACAGAATGGAAAAAGGTGAGAACAAAGGACGTAAGGGGAATGGGGGAGGAAAGGGATGTATTTAGGGAAGCAGTGATGGCTTGCGCAAAATATGCTTGTGGCATGAGAAGCGTGGGAGGTGGGCAGATTAGAAAGGGTAGTGAATGGTGGGATGAAGAAGTAAGATTATTAGTGAAAGAGAAATGAGAGGCATTTGGACGATTTTTGCAGGGAAATAATGCAAATGACTAGGAGATGTATAAAAGAAAGAGGCAGGAGGTCAAGAGAAAGGTGCAAGAGGTGAAAAAGAGGGCAAATGAGAGTTGGGGTGAGAGAGTATCATTAAATTTTAGGAAGAGCAAAAAGATGTTTTGGAAGGAGGTAAATAAAGTGCGTAAGACAAGGGAACAAATGGGAACTTCAGTGAAGGGGGCTAATGGGGAGGTGATAACAAGTAGTGGTGATGTGAGAAGGAGATGGAGTGAGTATTTTGAAGGTTTGTTGAATGTGTTTGATGATAGAGTGACAGATATAGGGTGTTTTGGTCGTGGTGGTGTGCAAAGTGAGAAGGTTCGGGAAAATGATTTGGTAAACAGAGAAGAGGTAGTAAAAGCTTTGCGGAAGATGAAAGCCGGCAAGGCAGCGGGTTTGGATGGTATTGCAGTGGAATTTATCAAAAAAGGGGTGACGATATTGTTGACTGTTTCATAAAGTTATTTAATGTATGTATGATTCATGGTGAGGTGCCTGAGGATTGGCGGAATGCTTGCATAGTGCCATTGTACAAAGGCAAAGGGGATAAGAGTGAGTGCTCAAATTAAAGAGGTATAAGTTTGTTGAGTATTCCTGGTAAATTATATGGGAGGGTATTGATTGAGAGGGTGAAGGCATGTACAGAGCATCAGATTGGGGAAGAGCAGTGTGGTTTCAGAAGTGGTAGAGGATGTGTGGATCAGGTGTTTGCTTTGAAGAATGTATGTGAGAAATACTTAGAAAAGCAAATGGATTTATATGTAGCATTTATGGATCTGGAGAAGGCATATGATGGAGTTGATAGAGATGCTCTGTGGAAGGTATTAAGAATATATGGTGTGGGAGGCAAGTTGTTAGAAGCAGTGATAAGTTTTTATCAAGGATGTAAGGCATGTGTACATGTAGGACGAGAGGAAAGTGATTGGTTCTCAGTGAATGTAGGTTCGCGGCAGGGGCGTGTGATGTCTCCATGGTTGTTTAATTTGTTTATGGATGGGGTTGTTAGGGAGGTGAATGCAAGTGTTTTGGAAAGAGGGGCAAGTATGCAGTCTGTTGTGGATGAGAGAGCTTGGGAAGTGAGTCAGTTGTTGTCGCTGATGATACAGCTCTGGTGGCTGATTCATGTGAGAAACTGCAGAAGCTGGTGACTGAGTTTGGTAAAGTGTGTGAACGAAAAAAGTTGAGAGTAAATGTGAATAAGAGTAAGATTATTAGGTACAGTAGGGTTGAGAGCTAAGTCAGTTGGGAGGTAAGTTTGAATGTAGAAAAACTGGAGGAAATGAAGTGTTTTAGGTATCTGGGAGTGGATTTGGCAGCGGATGGAACCATGGAAGCGGAAGTGAATCATAGGATGGGGGAGGGGGCAAAAATTCTGGGAGCCTTGAAGAATGTGTGGAAGTCGAGAACATTATCTCCGAAAGCAAAAATGGCTATGTTTGAAGGAATAGGGGTTCCAACAATGTTGTATGGCTGCGAGGCGTGGGCTATGGATAGAGTTGTGCGCAGGAGGGTGGATGTGCTGGAAATGAGATGTTTGAGGACAATATGTGTGCGGTGGTTTGATCGTGTAAGTAATAATAGGATAAGAGAGATGTGTGGTAATAAAAAGAGTATGGTTGAGAGAGTAGAAGAGGGTGTTTTGAAATGGTTTGGTCACATGGAGAGAATGAGTGAGGAAAGATTGACTAAGAGGATATATGTGTCAGAGGTGGAGGGAACGAGGAGAAGTGGGAGACCAAATTGGAGGTGGAAAGATGGAGTGAAAATGATTTTGAGTGATCGGGGCCTGAACATCCAGGAGGGTGAAAGGCGTGCAAGGAATAGAGTGAATTGGAACGATGTGGTATACTGGGGTCGACGTGCTGTCAATGGATTGAACCAGGGCATGTGAAGCGTCTGGGGTAAACCATGGAAAGTTGTGTGGGGCCTGGATGTGGAAAGGGAGCTGTGGTTTCGGTGCATTATTACATGACAGCTAGAGACTGAGTGTGAATGAATGGGGCCTCTGTTGTCTTTTCCTAGCGCTACCTCGCACACAGAGGGGGGAGGGGGATGTTATTCCATGTGTGGCGCGGTGGCGATGGGAATAAATAAAGGCAGACAGTATGAATTATGTACATGTGTATATATGTATATGTCTGTGTGTGTATATATATGTGTACATTGAGATGTATAGGTATGTATATTTGCGTGTGTGGATGTGTATGTATATACATGTGTATGGGGGTGGGTTGGGCCATTTCTTTTGTCTGTTTCCTTGCGCTACCTCGCAAACGCGGGAGACAGCGACAAAGCAAAATAAATAAAATAAATATATATATACACACCTATGCAAGCACATATACACATATACAGACACAAACATATATACACATGTACATATTCATACTTGCATGCCTTCATCCATTCCTGGCACCACCCTGCCCACAGGTGACAGCACTGCTACCCACTACTTCAGTTTGGTAGTGCCAGGAAGACAGACAAAAAGGCCACATTCATTCACACTCAGTCTCTAGCTGTCATGTGCAATGCACCAAAACCACAGCTCCCTAACCACATCTAGGCCCTATAGACCTTTCCATAGTTTACCCCAGATGTTTCACATGCTCTGGTTCAGTCCATTGGTAGCATGTTGACCCCAGTATACCACATCGTTACAATTCACTCTATTTCTTGCAAGCCTGTCACCCTCTTGTATGTATATGTATGTTTATGTGTATGTATGGGGTTGTTAGGGAGGTGAATGCAAGAGTTTTGGAAAGAGGGGCAAGTATGAAGTCTGTTGCTGGATGAGAGAGCTTGGGAAGTGAGTCAGTTGTTGTTCGCTGATGATACAGCGCTGGTGGCTGATTCATGTGAGAAACTTCAGAAGCTGGTGACTGAGTTTGGTGAAGTGTGTGAAAGAAGAAAGTTAAGAGTAAATGTGAATAAGAGCAAGGTTATTAGGTGCAGTAGGGTTGAGGGTCAAGTCAATTGGGAGGTAAGTTTGAATGGAGAAAAACTGGAGGAAGTAAAGTGTTTTAGATATCTGGGAGTGGATCTGGCAGCGGATGGAACCATGGAAGTGGAAGTGAATCATAGAGTGGGGAAGGGGGCGAAAATCCTGGGAGCCTTGAAGAATGTGTGGAAGTCGAGAACATTATCTCGGAAAGCAAAAATGGCTATGTTTGAAGGAATAGTGGTTCCAACAATGTTGTATGGTTGCGAGGCATGGGCTATGGATAGAGTTGTGCACAGGAGGGTGGATGTGCTGGAAATGAGATGTTTGAGGACAATGTGTGGTGTGAGGTGGTTTGATCGAGTAAGTAATGTAAGGGTAAGAGAGATGTGTGGAAATAAAAAGAGCGTGGTTGAGACAGCAGAAGAGGGTATTTTGAAATGGTTTGGGCACATGGAGAGAATGAGTGATGAAAGATTGACCAAGAGGATATATGTGTCGGAGGTGGAGGGAACGAGGAGAAGTGGGAGACCAAATTGGAGATGGAAAGATGGAGTGAAAAAGATTTTGTGTGATTGGGGCCTGAACATGCAGGAGGGTGAAAGGAGGGCAAGGAATAGAGTGAATTGGATCGATGTGGTATACTGGGGTTGACGTGCTGTCAGTGGATTGAATCAGGGCATGTGAAGCGTCTGGGGTAAGCCATGGAAAGTTGTGTGGGGCCTGGATGTAGAAAGGGAGCTGTGGTTTCGGGCATTATTGCGTGACAGCTGGAGACTGGGTGTGAACGAATGGGGCCTTTGTTGTCTTTTCCTAGTGCTACCTCGCACACATGAGGGGGGAGGGGGATGGTATTCCATGTGTGGTGAGGTGGCGATGGGAATGAATAAAGGCAGACAGTGTGAATTGTGTGCATGGGTATATATGTGTGTGTCTGTGTGTGTATATATGTGTGTACATTGGGATGTATGGGTGTGTACATTTGCGTGTGTGGACGTGTATGTATATACATTGTGTATGGGGGTGGGTTGGGCCATTTCTTTTGTCTGTTTCCTTGCGCTACCTCGCAAACGCGGGAGACAGCGACAAAGCAAAATAATAAATAAATATGTGTATGTATGGGCATTTAAGAACATATATATATATATATATATATATATGTATATGAGTGGATGGGCCATTCTTTGTCTCTTTTCTGGCGCTACCTCACTGACATGGGAAACAGCGAGCAAATATAATAAATAAATAAATAATATACTTACCCTTTCATTACATAATCAAATCACATCACACCAAATAGTTCCAAAAACTTCATTTTCAATGCATCTACCCTTATCCAAACTTTTCATCTACTGCCAATACCTCACTTTCAGACATCAAACTTGTGACTATTATGCCTTCAAACATATTCATTTTTACCCTAACAGAAACAGATTCTCTTTCCACACATTTCTCAATGCTTCCACAATCTTCACCCCCTCACTCACTCTGTGACTCGCTTCCACTTCCATGGTTCCATTCTCTGCCATGGCCACTCGCAAGTACCTAAAACACCTCATTCCTCCAAATTTTCTCAATTCAAACTCAAGCCCGAGATATATGGGTAGCATTTTTTGTCCCCCATGCACAGGGATATATGATGCTATTTAACAAGAAAATTAACAAAATATTGTATCAGTTTGGGATCCAAAAGTCTTGGGTTTGGCTTACCTTGGTAATCTTCCAAAGCTCAATGCCAAGTCCTATGAAGCAAGACACCTTGATGACAAAGTTAGTCTCATTGTCCAGGACATAAAGAAGCACTATGATTGACTGGAACACATTGAAGAAAACCGATCGCACCGACAGACCTTCAAGACTCTCACGGTTATTCCAGAACTGAATATCTGAGAGTACAATAAATCTAATTAGGAGTTATTCCTTACTTCACTGCTAGTAGCGAACATTCACTAAACTTACCAACATTCAATCATGAAATGCATCCTGCAGTACCTTAAAATCTACTAAATGCAAAAAACTAATTCTATGTGTATTTATCAACAAACTTCTCATGTTATCAAAATAAAATATACAACCTCTGTCCAAGAACATTAAAAATCTGATTCACAGCATTCTAATTTTCTTCCAATTCTTCACATGAATTATGCCACATATTCCGATGGTACTAATAAAATATATTGAACTAATTTTTAAACTACATCATAAGTGATTTACATGGCCCTTACATGAAAAAGACATTCTTTCTTCCTTTTTATTAATGATTCTCATTGAAATACTAGTTCTCCACAACCAGAGTCTTACATGAAATACCTCATAAAATCTCATTTTACCACTTTTGTGTCCCTCATCAACTCTGAAATCAATATTGTAAATGTTATGTACAACACTCTACCTTCACCTATCTTTAACTGCATCTTTATGTTTCTACTGCAATCATTAATACCCCACATTACTCTTCCTTTATTCACTTATCCCTTATCATTCTTCAAAATCTTTAAATATCTGATCCTTAATTTTATCACTCATAATCATTTCAATTATTCCAAATACTCTAAATCTGTATGATTCATAAAAATAGGTTATCCATAAACCCCTGACTGGTTATCTAGTATATCCTTACTGCAGAATCAGCCAGAGGAAACTAAAGAAAACTCTGTGGATAAGAGGCTGTATTTCTAGTATGTTACTTATGACAGCTAAAGAATGGATGCAAGTATGAGGCCTGCCCCTGGAGTCCCTTCTATGTGTGTGAGGCTCCTGCAGCACTCAGGAAGCTAGCAATGTCCACTGTTTAGGACAACTGATCACAAAGTGCAATAGTGTGTGAATCTATGTGCAAGGCAACTGAGTGAGAAGTGTCAAGCATCTTTACTGAAGTAGTTACATCATAGGCATGAAGGGTCTTGGGATATGTTGACAGTGTTTGTGGTATTGTAGGGATGGGTGATGCCATGAGTGTAGAATGGAGATTGGGAACTGTGTTAGTCTGGGGAGTGCTGCTTCCCATGGGTGTATGTTTGGTGGGGTGGAGTTCAAGACTGAGTTTAGTGCTTAAAGAGTTGTTTCACTGTGTATGTGTTTTGCCAATGTTATATTTGTTGGGATTGGAGGGATCAGTGACTAGAGGTTGCTGAAGTGTGAGATATGGGTAAGCTTTGTATTTCAACTTGGGTGTTTGTGGATAGTTATAGAGCAGTTTAGATGGGAGGGGTCTAGTGCTGTTGCATAGAAATGAGTGCCAAGTATGAGTTGGGACCATAATGGGAGGATCTTTGTTTCATTCTGTAGATGTTAAGTGTTTGTGGTTAGTGGCAGCCAATGGTTGTTCTGAGTACCTTATTCTGTATAGTTTGCTTTTTTTTTTTTTTTCTTTTTGAGCAGGTAGAAGTCTAGGCAGGTTAGGTGTAAAGTGAAGCAAATGAATTATTCGTACTGGATGTTAAGGGATTATTTTGTTTTTTCTTGTTCCAATCTCATACCAGTTAGTGTTATAAGGGCATTTAGTTTATGTGTTGCTTCTGTGTTGATGTTATTGGCTTGGGGAGTTAATGCCATGTGTGTCCTATGTAATGCCTACAAAAGTTGGTGTTATGTTCAAAGGCAGTGACTTTCCATTCAAGGTGACTAGAGGGAGATGGATTCATGTCTGTCTGGAGTTAAACTAATGATTGAAGGCTTGTGTGAAGATGTGGACACACTGTTCTTAGAGAGCCATTGTTCCAATTGTGTAAAGTAATGCTGCATGTTTGCTGCTACTACTGTGGTGTCAGGATGTTGTCATGTTGAGGTTTGCTTAAAGTAATGGGAGGTCATATAGAAAGAGACTGAAGAAGGTTGGAGAAAGAATTGTTTCTTAGGGAACTCTAATGTAGAGTTTGTAGAGTCACTGTAAGTGACTCCCATGGTGGCCAACTATGAAATTGGCCAACCACTTTTTATCATCATTGTTGGGAGTGATGTCAAGTATCTTTTGTGTGAGGATGTGTGTTGTGAGCTTATCAAATTAATAAATGCTCTGGCTGCAACACTGCTAAACATATGATGTATCCCTCCTTAGGTCATAATACATAAAAACATATGTAACTTTGTTATATATATGTGTTGTTATATACATATGTGTGTATATATGTTATATATACACACATATGTATATATATGTGTGTGTGTGCGTGTGTGTGTGTGTGTGTGTGTGTATATATATATGTATATTATCCCTGGGGATAGGGGTGAAAGAATACTTCCCACGTATTCCTCGCGTGTCGTAGAAAGCGACTAGAGGGGACGGGAGCGGGGGGCCGGAAATCCTCCCCTCCTTGTATTAACTTTCTAAAATGGGAAACAGAAGAAGGAGTCACGCGGGGAGTGCTCATCCTCCTCGAAGGCTCAGAGTGGGGTGCCTAAATGTGTGTGGATGTAACCAAGATGTGAAAAAAGGAGAGATAGGTAGTATGTTTGAGGAAAGGAACCTGGATATTTTGGCTCTGAGTGAAACGAAGCTCAAGGGTAAAGGGGAAGAGTGGTTTGGAAATGTCTGGGGAGTGAAGTCAGGGGTTAGTGAGAGGACAAGAGCAAGGGAAGGAGTAGCAATACTCCTGAAACAGGAGTTGTGGGAGTATGTGATAGAATGTAAGAAAGTAAATTCTCGATTAATATGGGTAAAATTGAAAGTTGATGGAGAGAGGTGGGTGATTATTGGTGCATATGCACCTGGGCATGAGAAGAAAGATCATGAGAGGCAAGTGTTTTGGGAGCAGCTAAATGAGTGTGTTAGCGGTTTTGATGCACGAGACCGGGTTATAGTGATGGGTGATTTGAATGCAAAGGTGAGTAATGTGACAGTTGAGGGAATAATTGGTATGCATGGGGTGTTCAGTGTTGTAAATGGAAATGGTGAAGAGCTTGTAGATTTATGTGCTGAAAAAGGACTGATGATTGGGAATACCTGGTTTAAAAAGCGAGATATACATAAGTATACTTATGTAAGTAGGAGAGATGGCCAGAGAGCGTTATTGGATTACGTGTTAATTGACAGGCGTGCGAAAGAGAGACTTTTGGATGTCAATGTGCTGAGAGGTGCAACTGGAGGGATGTCTGATCATTATCTTGTGGAGGCTAAGGTGAAGATTAGTATGGGTTTTCAGAAAAGAAGAGTGAGTGTTGGGGTGAAGAAGGTGGTGAGAGTAAGTGAGCTTGGGAAGGAGACCTGTGTGAAGAAGTATCAGGAGAGACTGTGTACAGAATGGAAAAAGGTGAGAACAATGGAAGTAAGGGGAGTGGGGGAGGAATGGGATGTATTTAGGAATCAGTGATGGATTGCGCAAAAGATGCTTGTGGCATGAGAAGAGTGGGAGGTGGGCTGTTTAGAAAGGGTAGTGAGTGGTGGGATGAAGAAGTAAGAGTATTAGTGAAAGAGAAGAGAGAGGCATTTGGACGATTTTTGCAGGGAAAAAATGCAATTGAGTGGGAGAAGTATAAAAGAAAGAGACAGGAGGTCAAGAGAAAGGTGCAAGAGGTGAAAAAAAAGGGCAAATGAGAGTTGGGGTGAGAGACTATCAGTAAATTTTAGGGAGAATAAAAAGATGTTCTGGAAGGAGGTAAATAGGGTGCGTAAGACAAGGGAGCAAATGGGAACTTCAGTGAAGGGCGTAAATGGGGAGGTGATAACAAGTAGTGGTGATGTGAGAAGGAGATGGAATGAGTATTTTGAAGGTTTGTTGAATGTGTCTGATGACAGAGTGGCAGATATAGGGTGTTTGGGTCGAGGTGGTGTGCAAAGTGAGAGGGTTAGGGAAAATGATTTGGTAAACAGAGAAGAGGTAGTAAAAGCTTTGTGGAAGATGAAAGCCGGCAAGGCAGCAGGTTTGGATGGTATTGCAGTGGAATTTATTAAAAAAGGGGGTGACTGTATTGTTGACTGGTTGGTAAGGTTATTTAATGTATGTATGACTCATGGTGAGGTGCCTGAGGATTGGCGGAATGCGTGCATAGTGCCATTGTACAAAGGCAAAGGGGATAAGAGTGAGTGCTCAAATTACAGAGGTATAAGTTTGTTGAGTATTCCTGGTAAATTATATGGGAGGGTGTTGATTGAGAGGGTGAAGGCATGTACAGAGCATCAGATTGGGGAAGAGCAGTGTGGTTTCAGAAGTGGTAGAGGATGTGTGGATCAGGTGTTTGCTTTGAAGAATGTATGTGAGAAATACTTAGAAAAGCAAATGGATTTGTATGTAGCATTTATGGATCTGGAGAAGGCATATGATAGAGTTGATAGAGATGCTCTGTGGAAGGTATTAAGAATATATGGTGTGGGAGGCAAGTTGTTAGAAGCAGTGAAAAGTTTTTATCGAGGATGTAAGGCGTGTGTACGTGTAGGAAGAGAGGAAAGTGATTGGTTCTCAGTGAATGTAGGTTTGCGGCAGGGGTGTGTGATGTCTCCATGGTTGTTTAATTTGTTTATGGATGGGGTTGTTAGGGAGGTAAATGCAAGAGTCTTGGAAAGAGGGGCAAGTATGAAGTCTGTTGGGGATGAGAGAGCTTGGGAAGTGAGTCAGTTGTTGTTCGCTGATGATACAGCGCTGGTGGCGGATTCATGTGAGAAACTGCAGAAGCTGGTGACTGAGTTTGGTAAAGTGTGTGGAAGAAGAAAGTTAAGAGTAAATGTGAATAAGAGCAAGGTTATTAGGTACAGTAGGGTTGAGGGTCAAGTCAATTGGGAGGTGAGTTTGAATGGAGAAAAACTGGAGGAAGTGAAGTGTTTTAGATATCTGGGAGTGGATCTGTCAGCGGATGGAACCATGGAAGCGGAAGTGGATCATAGGGTGGGGGAGGGGGCGAAAATTTTGGGAGCCTTGAAAAATGTGTGGAAGTCGAGAACATTATCCCGGAAAGCAAAAATGGGTATGTTTGAAGGAATAGTAGTTCCAACAATGTTGTATGGTTGCGAGGCGTGGGCTATGGATAGAGTTGTGCGCAGGAGGATGGATGTGCTGGAAATGAGATGTTTGAGGACAATGTGTGGTGTGAGGTGGTTTGATCGAGTAAGTAACGTAAGGGTAAGAGAGATGTGTGGAAATAAAAAGAGCGTGGTTGAGAGAGCAGAAGAGGGTGTTTTGAAATGGTTTGGGCACATGGAGAGAATGAGTGAGGAAAGATTGACCAAGAGGATATATGTGTCGGAGGTGAAGGGAACGAGGAGAAGAGGGAGACCAAATTGGAGGTGGAAAGATAGAGTGAAAAGGATTTTGTGTGATCGGGGCCTGAACATGCAGGAGGGTGAAAGGAGGGCAAGGAATAGAGTGAATTGGAGCGATGTGGTATACAGGGGTTGACGTGCTGTCAGTGGATTGAATCAAGGCATGTGAAGCGTCCGGGGTAAACCATGGAAAGCTGTGTAGGTATGTATATTTGCGTGTGTGGACGTGTGTATGTACATGTGTATGGGGGGGGTTGGGCCATTTCTTTCGTCTGTTTCCTTGCGCTACCTCGCAAACGCGGGAGACAGCGACAAATTATAAAAAAAAAAAAAAAAATAAAAAATGTAACTTTCAATACGTTTCATTTATATAACTATAAGAATTTAAATATCTTGTTTATAAAAATTTTCTTTGCTCTCTGGGAAATGCAAAATGGATGTGCTATCCTCCATGGAATTTTAGAGGTCACTGACCAACTGGTTTGAACAAATATGGGCAAATAATATGGAAAACATTGAGTTATCAGTAATTGTTTCATGACTATTTTTGACTCCACTATTTAGTGTGTTGAAGATTTTTAAATGACCCTCATCATACAAGCCAAAGTCACAGCCAACTGCCTCTTTATCTAACTATTAAACCAACATATGTATCCATTTGTCTATCTATGCATACAATTCCTAAATACACAACAGGATCTTTTTTTTTTTTTTTTTTTTTTTTATACTTTGTCGCTGTCTCCCGCGTTTGCGAGGTAGCGCAAGGAAACAGACGAAAGAAATGGCCCAACCCCCCCCCCATACACATGTACATACACACGTCCACACACGCAAATATACATACCTACACAGCTTTCCATAGTTTACCCCAGACGCTTCACATGCCTTGATTCAATCCACTGACAGCACGTCAACCCCTGTATACCACATCGCTCCAATTCACTCTATTCCTTGCCCTCCTTTCACCCTCCTGCATGTTCAGGCCCCGATCACACAAAATCTTTTTCACTCCATCTTTCCACCTCCAATTTGGTCTCCCTCTTCTCCTCGTTCCCTCCACCTCCGACACATATATCCTCTTGGTCAATCTTTCCTCACTCATTCTCTCCATGTGCCCAAACCATTTCAAAACACCCTCTTCTGCTCTCTCAACCACGCTCTTTTTATTTCCACACATCTCTCTTACCCTTACGTTACTTACTCGATCAAACCACCTCACACCACACATTGTCCTCAAACATCTCATTTCCAGCACATCCATCCTCCTGCGCACAACTCTATCCATAGCCCACGCCTCGCAACCATGCAACATTGTTGGAACCACTATTCCATCAAACATACCCATTTTTGCTTTCCGAGATAATGTTCTCGACTTCCACACATTTTTCAAGGCTCCCAAAATTTTCGCCCCCTCCCCCACCCTATGATCCACTTCCGCTTCCATGGTTCCATCCACTGACAGATCCACTCCCAGATATCTAAAACACTTCACTTCCTCCAGTTTTTCTCCATTCAAACTCACCTCCCAATTGACTTGACCCTCAACCCTACTGTACCTAATAACCTTGCTCTTATTCACATTTACTCTTAACTTTCTTCTTCCACACACTTTACCAAACTCAGTCACCAGCTTCTGCAGTTTCTCACATGAATCAGCCACCAGCGCTGTATCATCAGCGAACAACAACTGACTCACTTCCCAAGCTCTCTCATCCCCAACAGACTTCATACTTGCCCCTCTTTCCAGGACTCTTGCATTTACCTCCCTAACAACCCCATCCATAAACAAATTAAACAACCATGGAGACATCACACACCCCTGCCGCAAACCTACATTCACTGAGAACCAATCACTTTCCTCTCTTCCTACACGTACACATGCCTTACATCCTCGATAAAAACTTTTCACTGCTTCTAACAACTTGCCTCCCACACCATATATTCTTAATACCTTCCACAGAGCATCTCTATCAACTCTATCATATGCCTTCTCCAGATCCATAAATGCTACATACAAATCCATTTGCTTTTCTAAGTATTTCTCACATACATTCTTCAAAGCAAACACCTGATCCACACATCCTCTACCACTTCTGAAACCGCACTGCTCTTCCCCAATCTGATGCTCTGTACATGCCTTCACCCTCTCAATCAATACCCTCCCATATAATTTACCAGGAATACTCAACAAACTTATACCTCTGTAATTTGAGCACTCACTCTTATCCCCTTTGCCTTTGTACAATGGCACTATGCACGCATTCCGCCAATCCTCAGGCACCTCACCATGAGTCATACATACATTAAATAACCTTACCAACCAGTCAACAATACAGTCACCCCCTTTTTTAATAAATTCCACTGCAATACCATCCAAACCTGCTGCCTTGCCGGCTTTCATCTTCCGCAGAGCTTTTACTACCTCTTCTCTGTTTACCAAATCTATCTATCTAAATCTCTGATGCTTGTTCCCTCTAGGAGCTCTCTTCAAGAAGGTGACCACATATAAAGAATCTCCACTTATCCTTGTCCTTATATGCCTCCCTTGCATACACCTGTCCACGCATTCTTCCTCCAAGATAACAGGATCTATCTATCTATCTATATCTCTGATGCCCATTACCGCCAAGAACCCCCATTCAAGAAGGCTGCCATGACAAAAGTTTCCACTTATCCCTATTCTTACATGCTTCCTTCGTTTCTCTCCCTCCAGTGCTCTTCCACTCTATTTTTCATGTTACAGACAGTCTTCCTCACACCAATCTATGTATGCATACAATTCCTAAATACACAACAGGATCTATCTAAATCTCTGATGCTTGTTCCCTCTAGAAGCTCTCTTCAAGATAGCCACACCAAAAGAATCTCCACTTATCCCTGTCCTTACATGCCTTTCTTGCATACAACTGTCCACGCCAAGTAAGGATATTCCCTACAAGGCTCAGTTCTCTATCCTTAACGCTACCTCAATAATGTGGGAAATGTCGAATATGTGGGGGAAAGGGGGAGGAATGGGATGTATTTAGGGAAGCAGTGATGGCTTGCGTAAATGATGCTTGTGGCATGAGAAGCGTGGGAGGTGGGCAGATTAAAATGGGTAGTGAGTGGTGGGATGAAGAAGTAAGATTATTAGTGAAAGAGAAGAGAGAGGCATTTGGATGATTTTTGCAGGGAAATAATGCAAATGACTGGGAGATGTATAAAAGAAAGAGGCAGGAGGTCAAGAGAAAGCCGGCAAGGCAGCGGGTTTGGATGGTATTGCAGTGGAATTTATTAAAAAAGGGGGTGACTGTATTGTTGATTGGTTAGTAAGGTTATTTCATGTATGTATGACTCATGATGAGGTGCCTGAGGATTGGCGGAATGCTTGCATAGTGCCACTGTACAAAGGCAAAGGGGATAAAAGTGAGTGCTCAAATTACAGAGGTATAAGTCTGTTGAGTATTCCTGGGAAATTATATGGGAGGGTATTGATTGAGAGGGTGAAGGCATGTACAGAGCATCAGATTGGGGAAGGGCAGTGTGGTTTCAGAGGTGGTAGAGGATGTGTGGATCAGGTGTTTGCTTTGAAGAATGTATGTAAGAAATACTTAGAAAAGCAAATGGATTTGTATGTAGCATTTATGGATCTGGAGAAGGCATATGATAGCTTGATTGAGATGCTCTATGGAAGGTATTAAGAATATATGGTGCGGGAGGTAAGTTGTTAAAAGCAGTGAAAAGTTTTTATCATGGATGTAAGGCATGTGTACTGTGTAGGAAGAGAGGAGAGTGATTGGTTCTCAGTGAATGTAGGTTTGCGGCAGGGGTGTGTGATGTCTCCATGGTTGTTTAATTTGTTTATGGATGGGGTTGTTAGGGAGGTAAATGCAAGAGTTTTGGAAAGAGGGGCAAGTATGAAGTCTGTTGGGGATGAGAGAGCTTGGGAAGTGAGTCAGTTGTTGTTCGCTGATGATACAGTGCTGGTGGCTGATTCATGTGAGAAACTGCAGAAGCTGGTGAATGAGTTTGGTAAAGTGTGTGGAAGAAGAAAGTTAAGAGTAAATGTGAATAAGAGCAAGGTTATTAGGTACAGTAGGGTTGAGGGTCAAGTCAATTGGGAGGTGAGTTTGAATGGAGAAAAACTGGAGGAAGTGAAGTGTTTTAGATATCTGGGAGTGGATCTGGCAGCGGATGGAACCATGGAAGCGGAAGTGGATCATAGGGTGGGGGAGGGGGCGAAAGTTCTGGGAGCGTTGAAGAATGTGTGGAAGTCAAGAACATTATCTCAGAAAGCAAAAATGGCTATGTTTGAAGGAATTGTGGTTCCAACAATGTTGTATGGTTGCGAGGTGTGGGCTACAAATAGAGTTGTGCAGAGGAGGGTGAATGTGCTGGAAATGAGGTGTATGAGGACAATATGTGGTGTGAGGTGGTTTGATCGAGTAAGTAATAGTAGGGTAAGAGAGATGTGTAGAAATAAAAAGAGCGTGGTTGAGAGAGCAGAAGAGGGTGTTTTGAAATGGCTTGGTCACATGGAGAGAATGAGTGAGGAAAGACTGATCAAGAGGATATATGCATCAGAGTGGAGGGAACGAGGAGAAGTGGGAGACCAAATTGGAGGTATAAAGATGGAGTGAAAAAGATTTTGAGTGATCGGGGCCTGAACATGCAGGAGGGTGAAAGGCGTGCAACGAATAGAGTGAAATGGAATGATGTGGTATACCGGGGTCAACATGCTGTCAATGGATTGAACCAGGGCATGTGAAGCGTCTGGGGTAAACCATGGAAAGTTGTGTGGGGCATGGATGTGGAAAGGGAGCTGTGGTTTCGGTGCATTATTACATGACAGCTAGAGAGTGAGTGTGAACGAATGTGGCCTTTGTTGTCTTTTCCTAGCACTACCTCGTGCACATGAGGGGGGAGGGGGTTGTTACTTCGTGTGTGGCGGGATGGCGATGGGAATCAATAAAGGCAGACAGTATGAATTATGTACAGATGTATATGTCTGTGTATATATATATGTATACATTGAGATGTATAGGTATGTATATTTGCATGTGTGGACGTGTATGTATATACACGTGTATGTGGGTGAGCCAGGTCATTCTCTCGTCTGTTTCCTTGTGCTACCTCGCTAACGCGGGAGACAGCGACAAAGCAAAATGAATAAATAAATGTTATTTTTTTCATTATACTTAACCGGTTTCCCAGGTCAGCGAGGTAGCACAAGGAAACAGACGAAGAATAGCCCAACCATTCATATACACATTATATATATATTTTATTATACTTTGTCGCTGTCTCCCGCGTTTGCGAGGTAGCGCAAGGAAACAGACGAAAGAAATAGCCCAGCCCCCCCCCATACACATGTATATACATACGTCCACACACGCAAATATACATACCTACACAGCTTTCCATGGTTTACCCCAGACGCTTCACATGCCTTGATTCAATCCACTGACAGCACGTCAACCCCGGTATACCACATCGCTCCAATTCACTCTATTCCTTGCCCTCCTTTCACCCTCCTGCATGTTCAGGCCCTGATCACACAAAATCTTTTTCACTCCATCTTTCCACCTCCAATTTGGTCTCCCTCTTCTCCTCGTTCCCTTCCACCTCCGACACATATATCCTCTTGGTCAATCTTTCCTCACTCATTCTCTCCATGTGCCCAAACCACTTCAAAACACCCTCTTCTGCTCTCTCAACCACGCTCTTTTTATTTCCACACATCTCTCTTACCCTTACGTTACTCACTCGATCAAACCACCTCACACCACACATTGTCCTCAAACATCTCATTTCCAGCACATCCATCCTCCTGCGCACAACTCTATCCATAGCCCACGCCTCGCAACCATACAACATTGTTGGAACCACTATTCCTTCAAACATACCCATTTTTGCTTTCCGAGATAATGTTCTCGACTTCCACACATTCTTCAAGGCCCCCAGAATTTTCGCCCCCTCCCCCACCCTATGATCCACTTCCGCTTCCATGGTTCCATCCGCTGCCAGATCCACTCCCAGATATCTAAAACACTTCACTTCCTACAGTTTTTTCTCCATTCAAACTCACCTCCCAATTGACTTGACCCTCAACCCTACTGTACCTAATAACCTTGCTCTTATTCACATTTACCCTTAACTTTCTTCTTCCACACACTTTACCAAACTCAGTCACCAGCTTCTGCAGTTTCTCACATGAATCAGCCACCAGCGCTGTATCATCAGCGAACAACAACTGACTCACTTCCCAAGCTCTCTCATCCCCAACAGACTTCATACTTGCCCCTCTTTCCAAAACTCTTGCATTTACCTCCCTAACAACCCCATCCATAAACAAATTAAACAACCATGGAGACATCACACACCCCTGCCGCAAACCTACATTCACTGAGAACCAATCACTTTCCTCTCTTCCTACACGTACACATGCCTTACATCCTCGATAAAAACTTTTCACTGCTTCTAACAACTCTCCTCCCACACCATATATTCTTAATACCTTCCACAGAGCATCTCTATCAACTCTATCATATGCCTTCTCCAGATCCATAAATGCTACATACAAATCCATTTGCTTTTCTAAGTATTTCTCACATACATTCTTCAAAGCAAACACCTGATCCACACATCCTCTACCACTTCTGAAACCACACTGCTCTTCCCCGATCTGATGCTCTGTACATGCCTTCACCCTCTCAATCAATACCCTCCCATATAATTTACCAGGAATACTCAACAAACTTATACCTCTGTAATTTGAGCACTCACTCTTATCCCCTTTGCCTTTGTACAATGGCACTATGCACGCATTCCGCCAATCCTCAGGCACCTCACCATGAGTCATACATACATTAAATAACCTTACCAACCAGTCCACAATACAGTCACCCCCTTTTTTAATATACACATATATATACATAAATGCCCAAACACACATATATACATATATATATACATACCAATGTATACATACAGACACACACATATATACAAATGTATATACTCAGAAGTGGTAGAGGATGTGTGGATCAGGTGTTTGCTTTGAAGAATGTATGTGAGAAATACTTAGAAAAGCAAATGGATTTGTATGTAGCATTTATGGATCTGGAGAAGGCATATGATAGCGTTGATAGAGATGCTCTGTGGAAGGTACTAAGAATATATGGTGTGGGAGGCAAGTTGTTAGAAGCAGTGAAAAGTTTTTATCGACGATGTAAGGCATGTGTATGTGTAGGAAGAGAGGAAAGTGACGTGGTTCTCAGTGAATGTAAGTTTGCGGCAGGGGTGTGTGATGTCTCCATGGTTGTTTAATTTGTTTATGGATGGGGTTGTTAGGGAGGTGAATGCAAGAGTTTTGGAAAGAGGGGCAAGTATGAAGTCTGTTGGGGATAAGAGAGCTTGGGAAGTGAGTCAGTTGTTGTTTGCTGATGATACAGCGCTGGTGGCTGATTCATGTGAGAAACTGTAGAAGCTGGTGACTGAGTTTGGTAAAGTGTGTGAAAGAAGAAAGTTAAGAGTAAATGTGAATAAAAGCAAGGTTATTAGGTACAGTAGGGTTGAGGGCCAAGTCAATTGGGAGGTAAGTTTGAATGGAGAAAAACTGGAGGAAGTAAAGTGTTTTAGATATCTGGGAGTGGATCTGGCAGCGGATGGAACCATGGAAGCGGAAGTGAATCATAGGGTGGGGGAGGGGGCAAAAATCCTGGGAACCTTGAAGAATGTGTGGAAGTCGAGAACATTATCTCCGAAAGCAAAAATGGCTATGTTTGAAGGAATAGTGGTTCCAACAATGTTGTATGGTTACGAGGCATGGGCTATGGATAGAGTTGTGCGCAGGAGGGTGGATGTGCTGGAAATGAGATGTTTGAGGACAATATGTGGTGTGAGGTGGTTTGATCGAGTAAGTAATGTAAGGGTAAGAGAGATGTGTGGAAATAAAAAGAGCGTGGTTGAGAGAGCAGAAGAGGGTGTTTTGAAATGGTTTGGGCACATGGAGAGAATGAGTGAGGAAAGATTGACCAAGAAGATATATGTGTCGGAGGTGGAGGGAACGAGGAGAAGTGGGAGACCAAATTGGAGGTGGAAAGATGGAGTGAAAAAGATTTTGAGTGATTCGGGGCCTGAACATGCAGGAGAGTGAAAGGCAGGCAAGGAATAGAGTGAATTGGATCGATATGGTATACCGGGATTGACGTGCTGTCAATGGATTGAATCGGGGCATGTGAAGCGTCTGGGGTAAACCATGGAAAGTTCTGAGGGGCCTGGATGTGGAAAGGGAGCTGTGGTTTCGGGCATTATTGCATGACAGCTAGAGACTGAGTGTGAACGAATGGGGCCTTTGTTGTCTTTTCCTAGCGCTACCTCGCATACATGAGGGGGGAGGGGGATGCTATTCCATGTGTGGTGAGGTGGCGATGGGAATGAATAAAGGCAGACAGTGTGAATTGTGTGCATGTGTATATATGTATGCTGTCTGTGTGTGTATATATATGTGTACATTGAGATGTATGGGTATGTATATTTGCGTGTGTGGACGTGTATGTATATACATGTGTATGGGGGTGGGTTGGGCCATTTCTTTCGTCTGTTTCCTTGCGCTACCTCATAAACGCGGGAGACAGTGACAAAGCAAAATAATAATAATAACATAATATACTCATACTTGCTGCCTTCATTCATTCCCATCACCACCCCGCCACATATGGAATTGCACCCCCCCCTCCTACACTGAGGGAGTGCCAGGAACAAGACATAAAAGGCCACATTCACTCACACTCAATCTCTAGCTGTCATGTGTAATGCATTGAAACCATAGCTCCCTTTCCACATCCAGGCCCCACAGACCTTTCCATGGTTTACCCCAGACGCTTCACATGCCCTGGTTCAGTCCACTGACAACACGTCAACTCCAGTATGCCACATCATTCCAATTCACTCTATTCCTTGCATGTCTTTCATCCTCTT
>NW_027264721.1:0-6348 GCF_036320965.1 Panulirus ornatus
TGCGCGTTCATATACACTTTATCTTTCTTATCCCTCCCGTTGTCATTATTTGGGGTAAAACTCATCACGGCTATTGCTCTTTTTGGGAAAAAACCATATAAAACCCCTTCTCCCCAAAAGTAAAAATATTCGATACTTTTTTTTCCGAATATTTTTTCCTATTATAAAAGCCCCCTTACCTAGGGGTTACATTTTCCCTCTTCACGGGGTCCCGGGTTCATCCGGGCCTTTGGGTTTAGTTATTTATTATATATAAATTTTAAAAAATATATAAATAATATTTATATATAAATTTTATATATTTTAAAATATATATATATTATAAAATGAAATTCATCCCTTTGGGAGAAAGAATACTTCCCACTTTTCCTTGCGTGTCTAAAGGGGCGACTAAAAGGGGGGGTGGGGGCACGGGAAACCCTTTCCCTTTTTCTTTTTTTTTTAAATTTTTTCCAAAAAAGGGAACAAAGGGGGGCCGGGTGGGGATTTCCCTCAAAGGCCCATCCTCTTTTCTTAACCTACCTATCTAAGGGGAAAATTGGCAAATATTTTTAAATTTGATAATGAAATTTTAAAATTTAATGATTTTTTCCTTAAATTTTCCCCGGATGGGTTTTGTGTATTTCATGAATAATCCCTCTGCTATGAAATATATTTTTTCCCAATTTTATTTTTCATGTTTTTTTTAATGCTGCTTTTGTACAGTCTTTCTTTCCCCAAATTCATCAAGTTCTCCCTTTTTAATACAGTGTGTAAGTCTCTTAATTGGGTATAAAAAATCAGGGGTAAAAACCCCAAGAAGGGTGAAATGGGAAAGGCTTTGCAAAACTCTAAACTTGTAAATGAACACCAAATCATTTTTTTTCCCTTTCCCCGGGAAAAATTTTAAAGGGAACAAGGGGTTATCTTTCACCTTTTTTTAACTGAATTTTCCCTTTTTTTTCTTTTTTAGATTTTTTTCAACCGTTTTAAATTTTTAATAAAGGGGCTTAAATATTTTTCAAACTCCCCATACTTTCCTGCCTCTCTCCCAAACACAAAAATCGAAAGTGCACGTATGTTTTGATGATGTTTCATATAAAACATTTTTAAGTTTCCCGTGACTGACCCCCTTTTGGGATTCTAAATATTCTTGTAGCCCTGAAGTTTTCTAAGGGCACATTACCCAAAGAACTTTACTTTTTTTAGAAACTTCTTTAGTGTTTTTTATATTCCTTTTCTTTCCATGGACGCACGGGCTGTATAGAAGTCCGAGGCCCTTTTTTGTTCATTTTTTTTACGTTTCTCACCCATTTTTCCTAAAGGGTTTTAGAACCAAATTTTTACAGTATTATAAGGGACAGATCAACACAACCCCAAGACCGTGTACATTTTTTGGGTACTTGGGAACGGGGAACAATTTCAGAAATGTATGCAAAGGGGTCAAAAGGAAAGGTATAATTTTATGTCAACATCAATAATAACGGAGAAAAAGGAATTCTCTTATAGATTTGTTCCTTCCCAAAAGTGTCTCTTTGGGCCCATTGCTAAGGTTTGCTTTTGTAATAAGGTGCCCTGTCACATACCCTCAATTCGTGAGTCGTCCCACCGAATCAAAACCCCTAACTTTTAACTGTGTTAAAATATCAATGAAACGATGGCCCAAAATAGTAAAGATAAACAAACTTATTTTTATTTTCCCCCATAATATAACTATACAACGTTTTATCCCGTCATGGCTTACGCAAAGAGAATGCACACATAACACATCCCTTTTCAACCAAATTGAGGTTTGGGATTTGCTTCCCAAAGGGTATATGGGACTGGGGGTTTACTTACCCCCGTAACCAAAACCTGTCCTCCCCCCGCTTCGTTCCAAATTTTTTCAAAAAAAAAAAGAAAAAAATTAAAATTGCAGCTAAAATTCAATAAATTCGTCTCTGTTGATTTGGTCATTTAAGTTTTAAAAAATCTGTTGACTTTTTACGTTTTTAAATTTTTAGGAATTTCTTTTCCTGTAAATCGAAAACCCCTTTTTGAACTTATGGCCATTCCCAAACTGGCTGGGTTCCGACCTCAGTACCCGTAAAAGGGAAATAGGATTAAGGTTAAAAAGGATAGTATATAATATATTATAAATATAAAATATATATAATATATAAATTTTTATAAAATATATATATAAAATGTATTTAAACCCTTGGGGACCACGCTCCTTTATCACATGGGGCAAGTCTCCGCAGGGGGAAAAACCCCCCAAGGGGAAACCCTTGGGGAACTTTGGGGCCGCAATGTCCCCTTTAGGAAGGGACTGTCGCAGAGAAGGGCTTAGGGCTCTACCCTTAGGGGCCTTTTTGAGCCTTGAGAGGGTTTTACAAACCAGGGGCACACTTTTAACGTCGCGTCATGGGAAAAACCCTCATAATGGGGGTTGGGCCCGGGCTGTATCCTTCTGTGGTTACAAGAATTTTTCTTTTCCCCCACCAGGGATGCTACACGTTTTGGAAACAAGATCCATTGAAAAACAAACCCGCCAGGGAGAGTGTCCCCCCATGTATCAACAGACTTTCCCCCGAACTTTTTTTAAAGGGGAAAAAATGTTTTTTAGTTTTTGTTACTGGGGTTTAGTTTTCATACATTCTTTTTAAAGAAAAAATGATATTGGGAAAAAAAATTTTTAACATTTAAAAATTTTTTGAACATTTTAAAATTTATAGATCTACATTAAATTTTTTAAAAAAATTATACATTTCCATAGCCAAAGGGTTTAACCCCTATTACATTCATTTTTTCATTTCATTTTCAACAGAAGTTTTTAGTTTTTCTAAATTATTTTTTTAAAAATTTTTTATATTTTTAAAAAATATGTATATGTTGTTGTTTTATATGTGCGTGTGTATGCATTATATATTTTATATAATAATAAAAATAATATATATAATAAATTTTTATAAATTATATTTTAAAAATATTATATAAAATTTTTAATTTAATATAAATCCCATGGGGGGAAAGAAAACTTTCCCAAAATTTCCCCCGTGTCGAAAGCGACTAAGAGGAAATGGGGCGGGGGGGCCAAAAACCTCCCCTCCTTTTTTTTTTTTTTTAAATTTCAAAAAAGGGAAAAAAAAAAGGGGTCACGGGGGGAGTCTCATCACTCTCCTCGAAGGCCCCAGACCCGTGGGTCCCAAGGGGTGTGATGAACCAAGATGTGAAAAAAAGGGGAATAGGTATAATTTGAGGGAAAAGGAACCTGGGTGTTTTTTGGGTCTGATAAACGAAGCTCAAAGGGGGAAAGGGGGGGAGTTTTTGGGAATGTCTTGGGATAAATCAGGGGGGAGTGAAGGACAAATAAGGGGAAAAATAGCAGAAATCCTGAAACAGAGTAGTGGATTTGTGATTGAATTTAAAAAAATTTAAAATTTTCATTAAAATGGGGAAAACTGAAAGTTTATGGAGAAGATGGGGGTTATTGGGCATAACCCTGGGTTAAAAAAGATCATGAAAATTTTTTGGGACTTAAAAGATTGGGTTTTTGGGTTTTTATGCACGAGACCTTTTTAGTGATGGGGGGATTTGAATGCAAAGGGGGAGTAATGTGGCAAAGGGGGGAATAATTTTGGGATACCCTGGGGGTTTAGTGTTTAAATGGAAAAAGGGAAGAGCTTGTTTAAATTTATGTGCTAAAGGGGGACTGGGATTGGGGAAAACCCTTTAAAAAAACGAGATATTAAAATACAATACGGATGGGAAATAAAAATGGCCCAAAGCGGGTTTTATTACCTTTAATTTACACCGCGAAAGAGAAATTTTTGGGTGTTAATGGCGAGAAAGGGGCAAATGAGGGGTCCGATCATTATCTTGGGGAGGGAAAGGTAAATTTGTATGGGGTTTTTAGAAAAAAAGTGAATTTTGGGGGAAGAGGGGGTGGAAAAGTAAGTGGACTTGGGGAAAGGGGACTTTTGTGAGGGAAATACCAGGGGAAAACCCGAGTAAAAGAAAAGGAAAAAGGGGAGAACAATGGGAATAAATGGGGGGGGAATGGGATTAAATTTTGGGAAAACCCGTGATGGATTTTCGCAAAAGATGCTTTGGCATAAAGATTTGGGGGGTGGGGGATTAGAAATAGTGGTTGGGGTAAAAAAAATTATTATGAAAGAGAAGAGAGGCATTTGGGCATTTTTTTTAGGGGAAAAAAACAATTGATGAAGATTAAAAAGAAAATGCAAGTCAAAAAAGGGCAAGAAGTGAAAAAAAAAACAAATGAATTGGGGGGGGGAGAGTTTAAATTAAATTTTAGGGGGAATTTAAAAAAAGTTCTGGGGGGAAGGGAAAAAAAAAAAAGTGCGGGAAGAAAGGGGGGCAAATGGGAACTTCATTTAAGGGGGCCCAAAGGGGAAATGAAAAAAACTAAGTGGTGATGTGAGAATGAAATGGAGGAAATATTTTTAAGGTTTTTTTGAATTGTTTGATATTGGGGGGTAATATAGCGTGTTTTTTTCAGGGGGTGTCAAATTTTAGAAGGGGTTTTGGGAAAATGATTTTTGGTTTAAAAAAAAAAGATATGAAAGCTTTTCGGGAAATGAAAGCCCAAGGGGCAAAGGGGTTTGGGGGGTTTTTCAGGGAATTTATTAAAAAAGGGGGGGCTGTATTTTTACGGTTTGGGAAGGTTTTTTCAAATTTTGTAAACTCAAAGTGAGGTCCAGGGTTTAATCTCAATGCCATTTAAAAAAGGCAAAGGGGGTAAAAAGGGATTTCTTTAAATTTTTAGAGGTATATAAGGGGTGGGAAAAGAATACTTCCCCACGTATTTCCCCGCGGCGTAGAAGCGACAAAAGGGAAGGGGAAACGGGGGGTGGAAATCCCCCTCTTCCCTTTTTTTTTTTAATTTTTCCCAAAAAAAGGGAAAAGGGGAAAAGACCCGGGGGAAAATTCTCTCAAGGGCCCCTTTCCCCTGTTCTTAACGCAACCCTTTCAACGCAAATGGCGAATAGTATAAAGAAAAAAAAGAATTTTTTGAGTTTTTCCTGGGAAATTATAGGGGGGGTTTTGAATTGAAAGGTGAAGGCATGTACAGAGCAACAGATTGGGGAAGAGCAGTGTGGTTCAGAAGGTGGTAGAGGATGTGTGGCATCAGGTGTTTTGCTTGAAGAATTATGAGAGAAATTCTAGAAGAAGCAAATGGATTTGTAATGTAGCAATTTATGGATCTGGAGAAAGGCATATGATAAGAGTTGATAGAGATGCTCTAAGGAAGGTATTAATAATATATGTGTGGGAGGCCAGTTGTAAGAAGAAGTGAAAAGTTTTTTATCGAGGATGTAAGGCCATGTGTAACGTTGTAGGAAGAGAGGAAAGTGATTGGTTCTCAGTGAATGTAGGTTTGCGGCAGGGGTGGTGATGTCTCAATGGTTGTTTAATTTGTTTTAGGATGGGTTTGCTAGGGAGTGAATGCAAGAGTTTGGAAAGAGGGCCAAGTAATAATTCGTTGGGAATGAGAGATCTTGGGAAGTGAGTCAGTTGTTGTTCGCTGATGATACAGCGCTGGTGGCTGATTCATGTGATGAAAACGCAGAAGCTGGTGACTGAAGTTTGGTAAAGTGTGTGAAAGAAGAAAGTTAAGAGTAAATTGTGAATAGATCAAGGTTATTAGGTACAGTAGGGTTGAGGGTCAAGTCAATTGGGAGATAAGTTTCAATGGAGAAAAACTGGAGGAATAAATGTTATTTAGATTCTGTGAGTGGATCTGGGAGCGGATGGAACCATGGAAAGCAGGAAGAGGATCATAGGGTGGGGGAGGGGGCGAAATTCTGGGAGCCTTGAAGAATGTGTTTTGAAGTCGAGAAACATTATCTTCGGAAAGCAAAAAATGGGTTATGTTTGAAGGAATAGTGGGTCAACAATGTTGTATGGTTGCCGAGCGTGGGCTATGGATAAGAGTAGTGCGCAGGAGGATGGATGTGCTCTGGAAATGAGGATGTTTGAGGACAAATGTGTGGGTGTTAGTGGTTTGATCGAGTAAGTAACGTAAGGTAAGAGAGATGTGTGGAAATAAAAGAGGCGTGGTTGAGAGAGCAGAAGAGGGTGTTTTGAAAGGGTTTGTCACTTGGAGAGAATGAATGAGGAAAGATTGACCAAGAGATAATATTGTTCGGAGGTGGAGGGAACGAGAAGTGGGGATGACCAACTGGCGGTGGAAAGATGAGTGAAGAAGATTTTGAGTGATTCGGGGGTCTGAACATGCAGGAGAGTGAAAGTAGGGCAAGGATAGAGTGAATTGGATCGATGTGGTTTACCCGAGGTTGACGTTCTGTCAGTGGATTGAATCAGGCATGTGAAGCGTCTGGGGTAAACCATGGAAAGCTTTGT
>NW_027264722.1:0-6972 GCF_036320965.1 Panulirus ornatus
GGAAGACGCGGGTGTCACACCTCATCAAGCTTATCATCGTCCTCAGCGTGCAGACGTGTTCCTCTGTTCTCCTTCAGACGGTTCCCTGGGGCGCTCGGTCTCAGCCTTCAACCATAAAACCTACTTGTTTATGATGCTTAGCTGAGTACGTCAGCTGGTATGAATATGTACTTATGTTGGTGCTGCTATCTGCATTTTCTTTGTGCGTATTTGTGTGTAAATAAACAGATGGAAAGAAAATTAAAAACTTTTTATTGAATTCAGACGGCCATTGGGATGAAAAATATAGTTGAGGAATTACATAGCTGGAAGGTCATTATAGTAACAAGTTAAGTAATCACAAAAGAGCTAAAGATAAGATGGACTGGATACTTCTACGCTTTGGATAAGCATATGAGTGAAGTCTGTCGGTAAAGTATAGGAAGATACATAGCACAAATCTTATGTTGATTACTTGAAAATTAATTGAAGTAAAGTCACATATTGGTTGACTTGTAGTAGGACTGTGTTGACATATATTATATATCTAATAATTAACATTTAGTGATGTAAAGATGTATACTTTTTGATCTGCAGTAACACTTTGTTGACATACGTTTCTCATGGTGAACATCGTGATGAATTTTTTCACGTCGGTTGTGGTACAGTAATATAGTAGGTGACATACACAAAACAATAGGAAAACTAAGATATCGCTTGATTAGCTGTGCATTTGTTTATGAATTGTTTATGACACCCACAGTAGCAGGTTGAGGAGAGATCTTGTGTCTGTACTAGCACTGGTTGGTACAAGGGGGTTGTGGTGACTATATGGACACGGAAGTGAGTCACAGGGTTGGGGAGGGGCGAAGGTTTTGGGAGCGTTGAAGAAAGCGTGGAGGGCGAGAACGTTATCTCGGAGAGCAAAATTGGGTATGTTTCAAGGAATTGTGGTCCCAACGATGTTATATGGTTGCGAGGCTTGGACTATAGATAAGGTTGTGCGAAGGAGGGGGGATGTGCTGGAATTGAGATGTTTGAGGACAATATGAGGTGTGAGGTGGTTTGACGAGCAATTAATGAAAGGGTGACAGGGATGTGTGGTTATGAAAAGAGTGTGGTTGAGAGAGCAGAAGAGGGTGTATTGAAATGGTTTGGTCACATGGAGAGAATGAGTTAGGAAAGATTGACAAAGAGAATATACGTGTCAGAGGTGGAGTGAACGAGGAGAGGCGGGAGACCAAATTGGAGGTGAAAAGATGGAGTGAAAAAGATTTTGAGCGATCGGGGCCTGAACATAGAGGAGGATGAAAGGAGTACAAGGGATAGAGTGAATTGGAACAATGTGGTATACCGGGGTCGACGTGCAGTCAATGGATTGAGCCAGGGTATGTGAAGCGTCTGGGGTAAACCATTGAAAGTTTTGTGGGGCCTGGATTTGGAATGGGAGCTGTGGTTTCGGTGCATCACACATGACAGCTAGAGACGGTGAGAACGAATGTGGCCTTTGTTGTCTTTTCCTAGCGCTACCTCGCATATGCGCAGGGGGAAGAGGGGTATCATTTCATATGTGGCGGGGTGGTGACGAGAATGGATGAAGCCAGCAAGTATGAATATGTACATGTGTATATATGTATATATGAAACATATAGGTATGTATATGTGCGTGTGTGGGCGTTTATGTATATACATGTGTATGATGTGGGTGAGTTAGGCCATTCTTTCGTCTGTTTCCATGCGCTACCTCGCTAACGCGGGAGACAGCGACAAAGAACAATATATATATATATATATATATATATATATATATATATATATATATATATATATATATATATATATATATATATATATATATATATATTATTTATTATTTCATTTTGCTTTGTCGCTGTCTCCCGCGTTAGCGAGGTAGCGCAAGGAAACAGACAGAAGAATGGCCCAACCCACCCACATACACATGTATATACAGACACGCCCACACACGCAAATATACATACCTATACATCTCAACGTATACACATATATACACACACTCAGACATACATATATACATATGTACATAATTCATACTGTCTGCCTTTATTCATTCCTATCCCCTCGCCACACATGAAATAACAACCCCCTCCCCGTCAGGTTTGCGAGGTAGCGCTAGGAAAAAACAACAAAGGCCACATTCGTTCACACTCAGTCTCTAGCTGTCATGCAATAATGCACCGAAACCACAGCTCCCTTTCCACATCCAGGTCCCACAGAACTTTCCATGGTTTACACCAGACGCTTCACATGCCCTGATTCAATCCACTGACAGCACGTCGACCCCGGTATTCCACATCGTTCCAATTCACTATATTCCTTGTACGCCTTTCACCCTCCTGCATGTTCAGGCCCCGATCACTCAAAATCTTTTTCACTCCATCTTTCCACCTCCAATTCGGTCTCCCACTTCTCGTTCCCTCCACCTCTGACACATATATCCTCTTGGTAAATCTTTCCTCACTCATTCTCTCCATGTGAACAATCCGCTTCAAAACACCCTCTTCTGCTCTCTCAACCACACTCTTTTTATTACCACACATCTCTCTTACCCTATTATTACCTACTCGATCAAACCACCTCACACCACATATTGTCCTCAAACATATTATTTCCAGCACATCCACCCTCCTGCGCACAACTCTATCAATAGCCCACGCCTCGCAACCATACAACATTGTTGGAACCACTATTCCTTCAAACATATCCATTTTTGCTTTCCGAGATAATGTTCTCGACTTCCACACATTCTTCAAGGCTCTCAGAATTTTCGCCCTATCCCCCACCCTATGATTCACTTCCGCTTTCATGGTTCCATCCGCTGCCAAATCCACACCCAGATATCTGAAACACTTCACTTCCTCCAGTTCTTCTCCATTCAAACTTACCTCCCAATTGATTTGACCCTCAACCCTACTGTACCTAATAACCTTGCTCTTATTCACATTTACTCTCAACTTTCATCTTTCACACACTTTACCAAACTCAGTCACCAGCTTCTGCAGTCTCTCACATGAATCAGCCACCAGCGCTGTATCATCAGCAAACAACAACTGACTCACTTCCCAAGCTCTCTCATCCACAACAGACTGCATACTTGCCCCTCTTTCCAAAACTCTTGCATTCACCTCCCTAACAACCCCATCCATAAACAAATTAAACAACCATGGAGACATCACACACCCCTGCCGCAAACCTACATTCATTGGAACCAATCACTTTCCTCGCTTCCAACACGTACACATGCCTTACATCCTCGATAAAAACGTTTCACTGCTTCTAACAACTTGCCTCCCACACCATATATTCTTTATACCTTCCACAGAGCATCTCTATCAACTCTATCATATCTCCAGAACCATAAAATGCTAAATACAAATCCATTTGCTTTTCTAAGTATTTCTCACATAAATTCTTCAAAGCAAACACCTGATCCACACATCCTCTACCACTTCTGAAACCACACTGCTCTTCCCCAATCTGATGCTCTGTACATGCCTTCACCCTCTCAATCAATACCTTTCCATATAATTTACCAGGAATACTCAACAAACTTATACGTCTGTAATTTGAGCACTCACCTTTGTCCCCTTTCCCTTTGCACAATGGCACTATGCAAGCATTCCGCCAATCCTCAGGCACCTCACTATGAATCATACATACATTATATAACCTTACCAACCAGTCAACAATACAGTCACCCCCTTTTTTTATAAGTTCCACTGCAATACCATCCAAACCCGCTGCCTTGCCGGCTTTCATCTTCCGCAAAGCTTTTACTACCCCTTCTCTGTTTACCAAATCATTTTCCCTAACCCTTTCACTTTGCACACCACCTCGACCAAAACACCCTATATCTGCCACTCTATCATCAAACACATACAACAAAACTTCAAAATACTCACTCCACCTCCTTCTCACATCACCGCTACTTGTTATCATCTCCCCATTAGCCCCCTTCACTGAGGTTCCCATTTGTTCCCTTGCCTTACGCACTTTATTTACCTCCTTCCAAAACATCTTTTTATTCTCCCTAAAATTTAATGATACTCTCTCACCCCAACTCTTATTTGCCAGCTTTATCACCTCTTGCACCTTTCTCTTGACCTCCTGCTTCTTTCTTTTATACATCTCCCACTCATTTGCATTATTTCCCTGCAAAGATCGTCCAAATGCCTCTCTCTTCTCTTTCACTAATAATCTTACTTCTTCATCCCACCACTCACTACCCTATCTAATCTGCCCACCTCCCACGCTTCTCATGCCACAAGCATCTTCTGCGCAAGCCGTCACTGCTTCCCTAAATACATCCCATTCCTCCCCCACTCCCCTTACCTCCTTTGTTCTCACCTTTTTCCATTCTGTACTCAGTCTCTCCTGGTATTTCCTCACATAAGTCTCCTTCCCAAGCTCACTTAGTCTCACCTCTCTCTTCACCCCAACATTCTCTCTTCTTTTCTGAAAACCCCTACAAATCTTCACCTTCGCCTCCACAAGATAATGATCAGACATCCCTCCAGTTGCACCTCTCAGCACATTAACATCTAAAAGTCTCTCTTTTGCGCGCCTATCAATCAACACATAATTCAATAACGCTCTCTGGCCATCTCTCCTACTTACACACGTATACTTATGTATATCTCTCTTTTTAAACCAGGTATTCCCAATCACCAGTCCTTTTTCAGCACAAATCTACAAGCTCTTCACTATTTCCATTTACAACTCTGAACACCCCATGTATACCAATTATTCCCTCAACTGCCACATTACTCACCTATGCATTCAAATCACCCATCACTATAACCCGGTTTTGTGCATCAAAGCCACTAACACACTCATTCAGCTGCTCCCACAACACTTGCCTCTCATGATTCTTTCTTCTCATGCCCAGGTGCATATGCACCAATAATCACCCATCTCTCTCCATCAACTTTCAGTTTTACCCATATCAATCTAGAGTTTACTTTCTTACACTCTATCACATACTCCCACCACTCCTGTTTCAGGAGTAGTGCTACTCCTTCCCTTGCTCTTGTCCTCTCCCTAACCCCTGACTTTACTCCGAAGACATTCCCAAACCACTCTTCCCCTTTACCCTTGAGCTTCGTTTCACTCAGAACCAAAACATCCAGGTTCCTTTCCTCAAACATACTACATATCCCTCCTTTTTTCTCATCTTGGTTACATCCAAACACATTTAGACATCCCAATCTGAGCCTTCGAGGAGGATGAACACTCCCCGCGTGACTCCTTCTTCCGTTTCCCCTTTTAGAAAGTTGAAATACAAGGAGGGAAGGGTTTCTGGCCCCCCGCTCCCGTCCCCTTTAGTCGCCTTCTACGACACGTGAGGAATGCGTGGGAAGTATTCTTTCTCCCTTGTCCCCATGGATATTTATATATATATATATATATATATATATATATATATATATATATATATATATATATATATATATATATATATATATATATATATATATATATATATATATATATATATATATATATATATATATATATACATATATACATATATATATATATATATATATATATATATATATATATATATATATATATATATATATATATATATATATATATATATATATATATATATATATATATATATATTCATCAAACACATTCAACAAACCTTCAAAATACTCACTCCATCTCCTTCTCACATCACCACTACTTGTCATCACCTCCCCATTTGCACCCTTCACTGAAGTTCCCATTTGCTCCCTTGTCTTACGCACTTTATTTACCTCCTTCCAGAACATCTTTTTATTCTCCCTAAAATTTAATGATACTCTCTCACCCCAATTCTCATTTGCCCTTTTTTTCACCTCTTGCACCTTTCTCTTGACCTCCTGTCTCTTTCTTTTATACATCTCCCAGTCAATTGCATTTTTTCCTTGTAAAAATCGTCCAAATGCCTCTCTCTTCTCTTTCACTAATACTCTTATTTCTTCATCCAACCACTCACTACCCTTTCTAATCAACCCACCTCCCACTCTTCTCATGCCACAAGCATCTTTTGCGCAATCCATCACTGATTCCCTAAATACATCCCATTCCTCCCCCACTCCCCTTACTTCCATATATATATATATATATATATATATATATATATATATATATATATATATATATATATATATATATATATATATATATATATATATATATATATATATATATTATTTTATTTTTTTTTTATTTTGCTTTGTCGCTGTCTCCCGCGTTTGCGAGGTATCGCAAGGAAACAGACGAAAGAAATGGCCCAACCCACCCCCATACACATGTATATACATACACGTCCACACACGCAAATATACATACCTATACATCTCAATGTACACATATTTATACACACACAGACACATACATATATACCCATGCACACAATTCACACTATCTGCCTTTATTCATTCCCATCGCCACCTCACCACACATGGAATGTACTTCATAAATCTTCATGAAAATCTTATTCTACAGCGTTTGGCGGCTAGGATATTAAGAGTTTACATATTCATTTACTGACTAGAGGTAATCATATTACCAGGTTTATGTTTCTACGAAATATATATATTTTTTTTTTCTTTTTTTGCTTTGTCGCTGTCTCCCGCGTTTGCGAGGTAGCGCAAGGAAACAGACGAAAGAAATGGCCCAACCCACCCCCATACACATGTATATACATACGTCCACACACGAAAATATACATACCTACACAGCTTTCCATGGTTTACCCCAGACGCTTCACATGCCCTGATTCAATCCACTGACAGCACGTCAACCCCGGTATACCACATCGATCCAATTCACTCTATTCCTTGCCCTCCTTTCACCCTTCTGCATGTTCAGGCCCCGATCACACAAAATATTTTTCACTGCATCTTTCCACCTCCAATTTGGTCTCCCACTTCTCGTTCCCTCCACCTCCGACACATA
>NW_027264723.1:0-7132 GCF_036320965.1 Panulirus ornatus
ACCCCCATATAATTTACCAGGGAAAGCTCAACAAACCCAATACCTCTTAATTTTTAGCACCCCTCTTATCCCCTTTTCCTTTGTAAAAATGGCAAATATGCACGCATTCCGCCAATCCTCACGCACCTCATCAAAAGAGCCATACATAAAATTTTAAAAAAACCTTACCCAAACCCGTCAAATTTTACCCGTCCACCCCCTTTTTAATAAAAATTCCCCTGCAATACCATTCCCCAAAACCCCTGCCTTTGCCGGGCCCTTTCCCTCTTCCCAAAAAACCCTTTTTTCTACCTCCTCTGTTTACCAAAACATTTTCCCCCAACCCCTCACCTTTTCACACCCAACCCCGACCAAAACACCCTATAATTTTTCCACTCTAACATCAAAAAACATTTAACAAACCCCCCCCCTTTAAAAAAACTAACTCCATCCTCCTTTCTCACATCACCACTCTTGTTTTTTAACCTCCCCCTTTGCGCCCTTCACGGGAATTCCAATTTTCTCCCCTTTTCCTTTCGAACCTTTTTTACCTCCTTCCCAAAAATCTTTTTAAATTTTCCCCTAAAAAATTTGTACTTACTCTCCACCCCAACTCTCATTTTGGGCCCTTTTTTTTTACCTCTTCACCTTTTTTTCCTTTGACCTTTCCCGTCCCCTTTTTTTTAACAAACTCCCCACTCAATTGCATTTTTTCCCCTTTCAAAAATTTTCCAAATGCCTCTCTCTTCTCTTTCAAATAATAATCTTACTTTTTTCACCCACCCCCCCACTACCCCTTTTTAACAAAACCCCCCCCCCACTCTTCCATGCCACCAAAAACATTTTTTGGCGCAAAACCATCCCCTGAAATTTTAAATACATCCCATTCCTCCCCCCAATTTCCCCATACTTCCATTTTCCCCAAACCTTTTTTTTAAATTTTGTACTCATCTCTCCTGGTACTTCCCCACCCCCAAGGGGTCCTTCCCAAGCCCAATTTCTCTCACCACCCTCTTCACCCCAAAATTCACAACTTCCTTCTTAAAAACCCCTACAAATCTTCACCTTAGCCTCCACCAAAAAATAATGATCAGACCAAACCCCCCAGTTTTCACCTCCAAACAAAATTTTAACCCCCCCAAAAATCCCCTCTTTCGCGCCCCGTCAATTAACACCCTAATCCAAAAAACGCTCTCCGGGCCCTCCTCCTACTTAAAATACGTATACTTATGTATAACTCGCTTTTTTTTAAAACCCGGGATTTCCCCAAAACCCCCGTCCCTTTTTTAGGGCCCTAAAAACTACAAGCCCCTTCACCATTTTCCCTTTTTAAAAACTCTGAACACCCCATGCATAAACCCAAATTTTTTCCCTCAAATGCCACATTTTTCACCTTTTTCATTCAAAATTTAAACCCTTTACATAACCCGGGCTTGTGGCCCTCAAAAACCCCAACGCCCCCTTTAAAAATTTTATATATATATATATAAATAAAAGTATTATAAAATATAAATATATAATTTTTATTTATATATAAAATAAAATATATATATATAAAAATAATATATTTTAAAATAAATATTATATATTATATATTTTATATAAAATTTTATAAAATATATAAAATAATATTTTAAATTTTAAAATTTTATATAATATATAATATATATGAACTGGATAAAAATTTTATGTTTGGGCAGAAAAGGTAAAAATCTTTCTTTTTGAAATTTAAACAACATAAATATAGTATAAGAACGGGATAAGAATAAATCCCCTTTTTTAATCATGTTAAAAAACTAAATCATTTTTATTTAAAATGGATAACGCCATCTCAGTTTTAACTCTAACTCTATTTCCAAAAAGGGGAAAAAAATCATTGAAAAAAACTATTATTAAATACACAAAAATCATATTCCCAAAATTAGTGTGGTTTTAAAAACAAATAAAAATTTTTTTGTTGATAAATTTGTTTAAAAGGGAAATTTTATGAACGCCCCTTGTATTTTTTGGACAATCCCATGTTTACCAAAAAGGGCCTAGCCTCTCCCCTTTTGATGTAATGAACTGACTGTTATATTCTGTCTTTGTCTCCCCCGTATGTGGGTTATTACATTGAAAGTGCGCTTGGGGAACCTTTTTAGGTTTTATTTTCCCCGTGACTCTTAAAGGGAAAATATATAAAGTATATAAAATAATATATAAAAATATATATAATATTTTATAAAGTATAAAATATAATATATATATATATATTTAAAATAATCCCTTTGGGGGGAGGGAGAAAGAATACTTCCCCGTATTTCCTGGGGTTGGGGTAGAAAGGGATAAAAGGGGGGGGAGCGGGGGCTGGGAAAACCTCCCCCTCGGTTTTTTTTTTAAATTTTCCCAAAAAAGGGAAAGAGAAAATTTGGGCCCGGTGAGGGATTCCCCTCAAAGGCCCCCCCCTCTGTTCTTAACGCTAAAAAATCGCTAATGCGGGAAAAGGGGAATAGTTTTTAAAAAAAGAAATATAATAAAATATATAAAATTTTATATATATATATATATATATAAATATTAAAAATTTTATAAAATATATAAAATAAAATAAAATATATAAAATTTTATAAAATATATTTTAAAAATATATATAGTATATATTAAAATATATAATATATAATATTATATAAATATTTTTATAATCAATAAATAATTATGTATAATAATTTTAAAAAATAAATGAAAAATATAAAAATATAATAAATTTTATAAAAAAAAAAAAATTTTAAAAAATAAAAAAATAAAAATATATTAAAAAAAATATAAAAAAGTTAATAAAACTGGAACCCCCCAATAGGTTATAGATTTCTCGGGAAGGGTATTAAAAATTTTGGTGTTGGGGGCCAAGGGTTTTTAGAAGCCGTGAAAAGAAATTTTTTTTCCGGAAGAGTTATGAGCCCCCTTTTCGTAAAGGGGGGGAAAGTGGTTGGTTCCAGTGAATGTTGGGTTTTCGGCAGGGGTGTGGATTCTCCATGGTTTTTTAAAATTTTTTTTGGGGTGGGGTTTTTAAGGGAGTAAAGGCAAGAGTTTTGGGAAAAAGAGGGGCAAAAATGAAGTCTTTTGGGGATGGGGAAAGCTTGGAAGGATTTCAGTTGTTGTTCGCTGAGATCAGCGCTGGGGGCTGTTTAAAATGTGAGAAACGCAAAAGCGGGTAAAGGGGAGTTTGTTTAAAGTGTGTGGAAGAAAAAGTTAAGAGTAAATGTAATAAACAAGTTTTTAAGGTAAAAGTAGGGTTGAGGGCCCAATAAAGGGGAGGTAAAGTTTGAATGGAAAAAAACCCTGGAAGAAGTAAAGTTTTTTTAGATATCTGGGAGGACTGGCAGCGGAGGGAAACCCAAGGAAGCAAAGGGGAACCAATGGGTGGGGGGGGGGGCGAAAATTTTTGGGAAAGCCTTGAAGAATTTTTGGAAGCCCGAGAACATTATTCGAAAGAAAAAATTTGGTATTTTGAAGAATAGTGGTTCCAACAATGTTTATGGGGGGCGGGGCGTGGTATGGATAAAAGTTGTGCGCAGGAGGATGGATTGCGGGAAATGAGATGCCCCTTGAGGAAAATTGGGGGTGGTGTGAGGGGGTTTAAATCGAGTAAGAACGAAGGGGAGAGAGATTGGGGTAAAAGAAAAAAACGGGGTTGAGAGAGCAGAAGGGGGTGTTTGAAATGGTTTGGGCACATGGAAAAAAAAGGAAAATGAGTGGGGGAAATTTTTGACCAAGAGGATATATGTGTCGGGGGAGGGAAAACGAGGAGAAGAGGAAAAAAAATTGGGGGGGAAAGATGGAGTGAAAAAGATTTGGGGTGATCGGGGCCTGAACTTGCGGGAGGGTAAAAGGGGGGAAAAGGGATGAGGGAATTTGGAGCAATGGGGTATACCGGGGTTGACTTTCTGCCCAGTGGTTTAAAACCCAAGAAAAGTGAACCCGTCGGGGAAAAAACCATGGGAAAGCTGTGTAGGTATGTAAAAAGCGGGGGTGGAAAGTATGTATAAACATGTTAGGGGGGGGGGTTTGGGGCCTTTTTTCTTTCGTCTGTTTCCGGGGCGCTCCCTGGGGAAAAAACGCGGGAAAACAGCGAAAAAGTATAAAAAAAAAAAAAAAAAAAAAAATATAAAAAATTATATATCATTATATATATAATATATTTTTATATAAAAATAAAAAAAAATAAAAATAATATATATATATAATATATATAAATAAAACACATATATATATAAAATAAAAATGCTTTTTCTTTTAAATTTATCTTATTTTCCCTTTTTCGCTGCTCCCGCTTTTAGTGGGGGTTACCGAAAGGGAAAAACCAACAAAGAATGGCCCAACCCCCCCACATACACATGTAAAAACAAAACACGCCCAAAACACCAATTATACATACCTACACATCTCAACGAAAAGAATTATAAAAACACGCCCCTACATATACAAAAAAAACATTTTACATATTCATACTTTTCTGCCTTTTTTCCCATTCCATCCCCAAACCTGCCAAAAGGGAAATTTAACCCCCCCCCTCACAGGGGTGCAAGGGTAGTGTTTGGGAAAAAAGACAAAAAAAGGCCCCCAAATTTGTTCAAAACCCCAGTCTCTACGCCTGAATAATGCCCCGGGAAACCACAGCCCCCTTTTCCCACACCCAGGCCCACAAACTTTCCGTGGTTTACCCCAACCTTTTTTATCCCCTGGTTCAACCTTTGACTGCACGTCGAACCCCGGTAAAACCAAAACTTTCCCAAATTTTCACTCTATTCCTTGCACCCCTTTCTCCCCCCTTTCATATTTTTAAGACCCGACCCACTCAAATTTTTTCACCCCTCTTTCCACCTCCAATTTGGGTCTCCCAGGGCTCCTCTTTTCCCCTAAAACCTCTGAAACATAAAAACCCCTTTTGGTCAATCTTTCATCACTCATTCCTCCCATGTGCCCAAAGCTATTTCAAACACCCTTTTTTGCTCTCTCAAAACCCCACCTTTTTTTTCCCACATCTCTCTTACCCTAATTTACTTACTCGATCAAACCACCCCCCCCACATGTCCCCCAAAACCCTCATTTCCAGCGCAAACCCCCCCTTCCTCCGCCCCAACCTACCCATAAACCCACGCCCCCAACCATATAACAATTTTTGGAACCCCCTGTGCCTTCAAACATACCCATTTTTGCTTTCCGAGATAAAATTTTTTCGACTTCCCCACATTTTCAAAAACCCCCCCCAAAGCCCTTTCCGGGCCCCCCCCCCCAAACCCCAAAGATTCAATCCGAATCTATGGTTCCATTTCCCCTCCAAATCCCCTCCCCGATACTAAAACAAAATCCCCTTACCCCAGTTTTTCTTTCCCCTTTTAAACTTATACACACAAAACACACACGCACACAACACAACCACACACCCACACAACACACACACCCCAACACACACACATTATTTTATATATATATATTTTTTTTTTTTTTTTTTTTTACCCCGTCGGGTGTCTCCCGCGGTTGCGAAGGTAGCGCAAAGGAAAAAGACGAAAAAAATGGGGCCCCAACCCCCCCCCCATACAAAAATTTAAAAATCAAACCCCGCCACACACGCAAATATAATACCTACACAGCTTTTCCCTGGTTTACCCCCCCACCGGGGGGTTTTTAAAGCCTTGATTCAATCCACTGACAGCAAAATCAACCCCCGTATCCAACCTCGCCCCAAATTTACTCTATTCCTTGCCCTCCTTTCACCCCCCCTGCCCTGTTTTGAGCCCCGATCAAACAAAACCCTTTTACTCCATCTTTCCCCCCTCCAATTTTTGGGCTCCCCCCTTCTCCTCGTACCCCCCCACCTCCGAACCTATATCCTCTTGGTCAATCTTTCCTCCTCCTTCTCCCGTGCCCCAAAACCCTTTCAAAAAAACCCTCTTCTGCTCCCTCCAACCCACGCTCTTTTTATTTCCCCCACAAACTCCCCTTTAAAACCCCTTAAAAAATTACTTACTCGATCAAACCCCCTACACCAAAACATTTCCTCAAACATCCATTTCCCACATCCATCCTCCCCGCGCACCCAAATCCCATCCAAAAACCCCCGCCTCGCAAAAACCAAACAACATTGTTGGAAAAACCCCTATTCCTTCAAAAATAAACCCATTTTTGCTTTCCCCAAAAATGTTCTCCCCGACTTTCCCCACAATTTTTTAAGGCTCCCAAAATTTTCGCCCCCTCCCCCACCCTTTATCCACTTTCCCCTTTCCCTGGTTCCAAACTTCCCGCCAGATTTCCCCTCCCAGATATCTAAAACACTTCACTTTCCCCCATATATAATATATATAATAAATATATATATATAAAATATAAAATATATTTTATAAAATAATAATATATATTTAAAAAGCTCTTTTTCCTGAAAAAAAGGAAAAACAATGACTGAGGGAAAAAATGATTAAATTCTGAAAAGCACGAGTGAACTGCAAAAAAGTGTCAAAATTTTAAACCCAAAAAAAACTCTAGGGTTTGGAAAATAAACGCTGAGGAAAAACAACAAAGAAAAAAAAAACCTTCCCCAAACTATTAAAATGGTGCCGGAAAATTTCCCCGGGGAAAAAAAGCATAAAAAAAGCGAACTACGTAAAAAGTTGTTTTCCCCGTATTCTTAAAAATAGACTCGAGATAGGACCATTGTTTACAGGGATTCAATGACTTGTACTGAAACAGGTAGTTTTTGCAATACCTGGAACAAGCACAGTATGATAAGGTTTCCAAGGTTCTCGTCCAAGAACAAACAGAAATTAACAAAACGAAGGCAGCAAAAATATGTTCGGGAAGTTTGCCTCTCATACCACCAACACGACGGCTCTTATTTCCCCGTGAAGCAGTTCCTGTTTTTTCTCTTATTGTGTGTGTGTTGTGTGTGTCTGTTGTGTGTGTGTGTGTGTGTGGCACAGTGCTAGGGTCTGCCTGGTGAGGTGAATTGTGCTGGTACACCAACTGCCTGTTCCTGCCTGCCTGACGTAGGACGAGTCTGTGCTTTGTTTTCTTTCTCTTCAGACTGAAGAGGAATGTGGACAGGACACCAAGCCTGAGGCTCTGTGTGTTTGGAGAATTTCCCGTGTCTTCTAAACCAGAAATGACATAGTAAATGAGA
>NW_027264724.1:0-6882 GCF_036320965.1 Panulirus ornatus
CATGGGGTACATGTGGGAAGAGAGGAAAGTGATTGGTTCTCAGTGAATGTTGGTTTGCGATAGGGTGCGTGATGTCTCCATGGTTGTTTAATTGTTTATGGATGGGGTTGTTAGGGAGGTGAATGCAAGAGTTTTGGAAAGAGGGGCAAGTATGAAGTCTGTTGGGATGAGAGAGCTTGGAAGTGAGTCAGTTGTTGTTCGCTGATGATACAGCGCTGGTGGCTGATTGGGTGAAAAACTGCAGAAGCTGGTGACTGAGTTTGGTAAAGTGTGTGAAAAAAGAAAGCTGAAAGTAAATGTGAATAACCGCAAGGTTATTAGGTACAATAGGGTTGGGGGACAACTCAATTGGAGGAAACGTTTGAATGGAGAAAAACTGGAGGAAGTGAAGTGTTTTAGATATCTGGGAGTGGATTTGGAAGCGAATGGAACCATAGAAGCGGAAGTAAATCTTAGGGTGGGAGAGGGGGCGAACATTCTGGGAGCAATGAGAAATGTGTGGAAGTCGAGAACATTATCTTGCAAAGAAAAAAATGGTATGCTTGAGGAATAGTGGTTCCAACAATGTTATATGGTTGCGAGGCGGGGGGGCTATGGATAGAATTGTGCAGAGGAGGTAGATGTGCTGGAAATGAGATGTTGAGGACAATATGTGATGTGAGATGTTTTGATCAAGTAAATAATAATAGGGTAAGAGAGATGTGTGGCAAAAAAAAGATTGTGGTTGAGAGAGCACAAGAGGGTGTTTTGAAATGGTTTGGTCACATGGAGAGAATGATTTGAGGAAAGACTGACCAAGAGGATATATGTGTCAGAGGTGGAGGGAAAGAGAAGTGGGAGACCAAATTGGAGGTGGAAAGATGTTGTTAAAAACATTTTGAGTGATCGGGGCCTGAACATGCAGGAGGGTAAAAGGGCGTGCAAGGAATAGAGTGAATTGGAGCAATGTGGTATACTGGGGGTTCGACGTGCTTGTCCAATGGAATTCAACCAGGGAATGTGAAGCGTCTGGGTAAACCCTTGGAAGTTTTGTGGGTTTAATGTGGAAAGGGAGCTGTGGTTTCGTGCATTAAAACATGACAGCTAGAGACTGAATGTGAACAAATGTGGCCTTTGTTTGTCTTTTCCTAGTGCTACCTTTTCGCGCATATGCAGGGGAGAGGTTTTGTCATTTCATGAGTGGCAGGGTGGCGACAGGAATGAATAAGGGCAGAGGAGTATGAATTATGTACATGTGTATGTATTTTATATGTCTGTGTGTGATATTATATGTATATCATTGAGATGTATAGGTATGTATATGTCCTGTGTGTGGATATGCATGTATATACATGTTTTATGTGAGAGGGTTGGGCCATTCTTCGTCTGTTTCTTTACGCTACCCAGGTCGCTAACATGGGAGACAGCGACAAAGTATAATAAAATGAAAAATATAAAATATATATATAGGGATAGGGGATAAAGAATACTTCCTACACATTCCTCACGTGTTGTAGAAGGCGACTAAAGGGGACTTTAACTTTCTAAAAGGGGAAACAGAAGAAGGAGTCACGTGGGGAGTGCTCATTCTCCTCGAAGGCTCAGATGGGGGTGTCTAAATTGTGTGTGGAGTAACCAAGATGTGAAAAAAGGACAGATAGGTAGTATGTTTGAGGATAGGAACCTGGATGTTTTGGCTCTGAGTGAAACAAAGCTCAAGGGTAAAGGGAAGAGTGGTTTGGGAATGTCTTGGAGTAAAGTCAGGGGGTTAGTGCGAGGACAAGAGCAAGGAAGGAGTAGCACTACCCTGAAACAGGAGTTGTGGGAGTATGTGATAGAATGTAAGAAAGAAAATTCTAGATTGATATGGGTAAAAACTGAAAGTTGACGGAGAGAGATGGGTGATTATTGGTGCATAGCACCTGGGCATGAGAAGAAAGATCATGAGAGGCAAGTATTTTGGGAGCAGCTGAATGAGTGTGTTAGTGGTTTTGATGCACAAGACCGAGTTATAGTGATGGGTGATTTGAATGCAAAGGTGAGTAATGTGGCAGTTGAGGGAATAATTGGTATACATGGGGTGTTCAGTGTTGTAAATGGAAATGGTGAAGAGCTTGTAGATTTATGTGCTGAAAAAGGACTGGTGATTGGGAATACCTGGTTTAAAAAGCGAGATATACATAAGTATACGTATGTAAGTAGGAGAGATGGCCAGAGAGCGTTATTGGATTACGTGTTAATTGACAGGCGCGCGAAAGAGAGACTTTTGGATGTTAATGTGCTGAGAGGTGCAACTGGAGGGATGTCTGATCATTATCTTGTGGAGGCGAAGGTGAAGATTTGTATGGGTTTTCAGAAAAGAAGAGTGAATGTTGGGGTGAAGAGAGTGGTGAGAGTAAGTGAGCTTGGGAAGGAGACCTTGTGTGAGGAAGTACCAGGAGAGACTGAGTACAGAATGGAAAAAGGTGAGAACAATGGAGGTAAGGGGAGTGGGGGAGGAATGGGATGTATTTAGGGAATCAGTGATGGATTGCGCAAAAGATGCTTGTGGCATGAGAAGAGTGGGAGGTGGGTTGATTAGAAAGGGTAGTGAGTGGTGGGATGAAGAAGTAAGAGTATTAGTGAAAGAGAAGAGAGAGGCGTTTGGACGATTTTTGCAGGGAAAAAATGCAATTGAGTGGGAGATGTATAAAAGAAAGAGGACAGGAGGTCAAGAGAAAGGTGCAAGAGGTGAAAAAGAGGGCAAATGAGAGTTGGGGTGAGAGAGTATCATTAAATTTTAGGGAGAATAAAAAGATGTTCTGGAAGGAGGTAAATAGAGTGCGTAAGACAAGGGAGCAAATGGGAACTTCAGTGAAGGGGGCTAATGGGGAGGTGATAACAAGTAGTAGTGATGTGAGAAGGAGATGGAGTATTTTGAAGGTTTGTTGAATGTGTTTGATGATAGATTGGCAGATGTAGGGTGTTTTGGTCGAGGTGGTGTGCAAAGTGAGAGGGTTAGGGAAAATGATTTGGTAAACAGAGAAGAGGTAGTAAAGCTTTGCGAAGATGAAAGCCAGCAAGGCAGCAGGTTTGGATGGCATTGCAGTGGAATTTATTAAAAGAGGGGGTGACTGTATTGTTGACTGGTTGGTAAGGTTATTTAATGTATGTAGGATTCATAGTGAGGTGCCTGAGGATTGGCAGAATGCATGCATAGTGCCAATGTACAAAGGCAAAAGGGGATAAGAAGTGAGTGCTCAAAATTTCAAAGGTATAATTTGTTGAGTATTCCTGGTTTAAAATATATGGGAGGGTAATTGATTGAGAAGGTGAAGGCATGTACAGAACATCAGATTGGGGAAGAGCAGTGTGGTTTCAGAAGTGGTAGAGGATATGTGGATCAGGGGTTTTGCTTTGAGGAATTATGTGAGAAATACTTAGAAAAGCAAATGGATTTGTATGTAGCATTTATGGATCTGGAGAAGGCAAATGACAGAGTTGATAGAGATGCTCTGTGGAAGGTATTAAGAATATATGGTGTGGGAAGCAAGTTGTTAGAGGCAGTGAAAAGTTTTTTATCGAGGATAGAAAGGCATGTGTGCGTGTAGGAAGAGAGGAAAGTGATTGGTTCTCAGTGAATGTAGGTTTGCGGCAGGGGTGTGTGATCTCTCCATGGCTGCTTAATTTGTTTATGGATGGGGTTGTTAGGGAGGTGAATGCAAGAGTTTTGGAAAGAGGGGCAAGTATGCAGTTGGTTGTGGTAGAAGAGCTTGGGAAGTGAGTCAGTTGTTGTTCGCTGATGATACAGCACTGGTGGCTGATTCATGTGAGAAACTGCAGAAGCTGGTGACTGAGTTTGGGTAAAGTGTGTGAAAGAAGAAACTTAAGAGTAAATGTGAATAAGAGCAAGGTTATTAGGTACAGTAGGGTTGAGGGTCAAGTCAAGTGGGAGGTAAGTTTGAATGGAGAAAACTGGAGGAAGAAAAAGTGTTTTAGATATCTGGGAGTGGATCTGGAAGCAGATGGAAACATGGAGCAGAATTTTAATCATAGGGTGAGGAGGGGGCAAAAATCCTGGAGCCTTGAAGAATGTTTGGAAGTCGAGAACATTATCTCGGAAAGCAAAAATGGGTATGTTTAAAGGGAATAGTGGTTCCACAATGATGTATGGTTGCGAGGCGTGGGCTATGGATAGAGTTGTGCACAGGAGGGTGGATGTGCTGGAAATGAGATTTTTGAGGACAATATGTGGTGTGGGGTGGTTTGATCGAGTAAGTAATGTAAGGGTAAAAAGAGATGTGTGGAAATAAAAAGAGTGTGGTTGAGAGAGCAGAAGAGGGTGTTTTCAAATGGTTTGGTTACATGGAGAGAATGAGTGAGGAAAGATTGACCAAGAGGATATACGTGTCAGAGATGGAGGGAACAAGGAGAAGTGGGAGACCAAATTGGAAGTGGAAAGATGGAGTGAAAATATTTTGAGTGATCGGGCCTAAACATGCAGGAGAGTGAAAGGCCGTGCAAGAATAGAGTGAAATTGGAACAATGTGGTATACTGGGTCGATTGTGCTGTCAATGGATTGAACCAGGGCATGTGAAGTGTCTGGAGTAAACCATGGAAAGTTCTGTGGGGCCTGGATGTGGAAAGGGAGCTGTGGTTTCGGTGCATTATTCCATGAAGCTAGGGACTGAGTGTGAACGAATGGGGCCTTTGCTGTATTTTCCTAGCGCTACCTTTGCACACATGAGGGGGAGGGGTTGTTATTCAATGTGTGGCAGGGTGGCGATGGGAATAAATAAAGGCAGACATATGAATTGTGTACATGTGTGTATATACATATATATATATAATATATATATATATATATATATATATATATATATAATATATATATATATATATATATGTGTGTGTACACTGAGATGTATAGGTATGTATATTGCGTGTGTGGACATGTATGTATATACATGTCTAAGTGGGTGGTTGGGCCATTCTTTCGTCTGTTTCCTTGCGCTACCTCGCTAACGAGGGAGACAGCGACAAAGCAAAATAAATTAAATAAATAATAAATAAATTGATATAAATATAAGACAATATATATCATGAGAAGTGTGGGAGGGGCAGATTAGAAAGGGTAGAGAAAGGTGGGATGAAGGAGGAAGTTTATAAGTGAAAGAAAAAGAGAGATGCATTTGGACTAATTTTGCAGGAAACAGTGCAAATGAACTGGGAGATGTATAAAAGAAAGAGAAAGGAGGTCAAGAGAAAGGTGCAAGAGGTGAAAAAGAGGGCAAATTTAGAGTTTGGATGAGAGTATCATTAAATTTTAGGGAAATAAAAAGAGTTTGGAAGGAGGTAAATAAAATTCATAAGACAATGGAACAAATGGGAACATCGGTGAAGGGGGCTAATGGCGAGGTAATAATATTGTAGTGGTGATGTGAGAAGGAGATGGAGTAGTATTTTGAAGGCTTGGTGAATGTGTTAGATGATAAGAGTTGCAGATATAGGGTGTTTTGTCGAGGTGGTGTGCAAAGTGCGAGGGTTAGAGATAATGATATGGTAAACAGAGAAGAGGTAGTAAAAGCTCTGCGGAAGATGAGAGCCAGCAAGGCAGCAGGTTTTGGGTGGGATTGCATGGAATTTATAAAAAAAAAAAAAGGGGGTGACTGTATTGATGACTGGATATAAGGATATCTAATGTATGTATGACTACGGTGAGGTGCCTGAGATTGGCGGAATGCATTAACAGTGCCATTATACAAAGGCAGTGGGATTAAAGGTTAATACGCAAATTACAGAGTTATAAGTCTGATGAGAAATTTTCTAGGAATTTATGGTGGGTATTGATTGTGAGGGTGAAAGCATGTACAGAGCATCAGATTGGGGAGTGAGCAGTGTGTTTCCGAATAGGTAGAGGATGTGTGGATCATGTGTTTTCTCTGAAGAATGTAATGTAGAAATACTTAGAAAAGCAAATGGATTTGTATGTAAGCATTTATAGGATCTGGAGAAGGCATAACGATAAAGAGATTTGATAGAGATACTCTGTGGAAGGCATTAAGAATATATGGTGTGGGGAGACAAGTGCTCAGAAAACAAGTGAAAAGTTTTTATCGAGGATGTAAGGCATCGTGTACGAGCAGGAAGAGAGGAAAGTGATTGGTCTCAGTGAATGTCCGGTTGCGACAGGGGTGAATGCAAGATTTTGGAGAGAGGGGCAAGTGTGCAGTCCAGTTGGTGGATGAGAGAGTTTGGGAAGTGAGGCTTTGTTTATTGCACTGATGATACAGTTTCTGGTGGCTGATCATGTGAGAACGGCAGAAGCCAGGAGACTGAGTATGGTAAAGTGTGTGAAAGAAGAAAGTGAGAGTAAATTTGAATAAAAGAAACAGGTTATTAGGTACAGTAGGGTTGGGGGACCAGTCAACTGGGAGGAATGTTGAATAGAGAAAAACTGGAGGAGTGAAGTGTTTCAGATATCTGGGAGTGGATTTAGTAAGCAGCGGATGGAACCATGGAAAGGAAATTGATCACAACAAGGTGGGAGAGGGGGCAAAAGTTCTGGGAGCGTTGAAAAATGTGTGGAGAACGAGAACATTATCTCGGAAAGCAAAAATGGGTATGTTTGAAGGAATAGTGTTTCCAACAATGTTATATGGTTGCAAGGCGTAGGGCTATAAATTAGAGCTGTGTGATGAGGGTGGATGTGCTGAAATGAGATGTTTGAGACAATATGTGGTGTGAGTTGGCTTAAGTCGAGCAAGTAATTAATAGTGAGAGATGTGTGTAATTAAAAGAGTGTGGTTATGAGAGAGCAGAAGAGGGTGTTTTGAAATGGTTTTGGGTCACATGAGAGAATGAGTGAGGAAAGAATGACAAAGAGAATATATGTGGTCAGAGGTGGAGGGAAAGAGAAGTGG
>NW_027264725.1:0-6135 GCF_036320965.1 Panulirus ornatus
GGGCGAGAAGCCATAAAACCCAAAGGGTTTAGAATGTTTTAAAAAAAAATTTTTTTTGTTTTAAAAGGGAGTTTTAGTTTCAAACACCTAAGGTACAAAACGGGGGAAAAAGCCATACCAAATTTTAGAATGTCAAAAAACATTTTCTCAGAAAAGCAATTTTTAAAATGAACACCTGGGGAAATCCACACAGGCGAGAAGCCCCAAAACCCAAAGTTCAGAAAAGGGCAAAAGGAAAAATTTTTTAAAAAAAAGCAATTTAAAAATGAACCCCAAACCCAAAGAGTTCAAAAACGGGGGGAGAAAGGGGGGCCATTTCCCAAAGTTCAGAATTTTCCAAAAACTTTTTTTAAGAAAAGGGAATTTTTTAAAAATGGGACACCTGAGATTTTTACACCGGGGGAAAAAAGCCAAAAAACCCTTTTTCCAATGTCAAAAAAATTTTTTTGGTTAAAAAAAAGTTTTTTGTGCAACACCTGAGAGTTTTACAAAGGGGGGAGAAGCCATACCAAAAAGGGTTTTGAATGTCAAGAAACCCCTTTTTCTAAGTAAAGCAAATTTTGTTTAGACATGGGGGAGTTACCCCCAGGGGGAAGCCAAACCAAATTTTTGGAAATTTTAAGAAACTTTTTTCCCCGAAAATTTAAATTTTGTGAGAAAACCCGAACTTTTAACAGGGTAGAAGCTATACCAATTTTTCAAATTTTTAAAAAACAATTCTGTAACAGAGGTAATTTAAATTTAAAAAACCGGGCCTGGAGTTTTCCAAAAACAAAACCCGGAAACCAAACAAGTAAAAAGAATATCAAAAAACCTTTTTTCTAATAGGTTTTCTTCAGTTACCCCATCGAGAGGTTTTAAAAACCAGGAACCCCAATTTTAATACGGTTTTAAGGGAAAAGGTTCCCAAAAAACCACCCCTGGGAAAAGTGCTTTTTGTCAGACACCTGAGAGGGTTTACAAGGCAAAAGCCCTCCCCCCTGTTCAAGAATGTCCAAAAAAACCAATTTTTCCCAGAAGAGGGGTTTTTTTTGGAAAACAATTTGGAGAGTTTTTACAAAAAGGGTAGGGGAAAACCAAGCTTAAGTTCAGAAAAGTTTTCCCAATTTAAAAAATTTTCTTCATTTTTCCCCAAAAAAGGGAGTATAGTAAAAAAGCAATGGGAGTTGAACGCATTTCCCCGAATATAGTGGGGAAAGACCCCCCGGCCACGACCCCCCGTGCAGTGGAGCGACCCATGACGTCCACCCAACTTTCCCCAAAATTTACAAGAGGACCCCACCCAGGGAGGTCAGTGCGCCAAACGGGTAGCCCCCACACTGGGTAAAAACGAAATATTTTTCATCCTTTGGGAATATACTAATAAATTCTGTTTAAAAAGGGTAATTTCTATAATTAAATATTAAAATAATACATATATAAAAAATTAATATTAAAAATAACGTTTTATATAAAAAAATATTTAATTAATTTTTATATTTTATAATATATATATATAATTAATAAATAAAATATATATATAATTAAACCCCGGGGATAGGGGAGAAAGAAATACTTCCCACGAATTTCCCTGCGTGTCGAGAAGGGGGACTAAAAGGGAAGGAGCGGGGGGGGGAAATTTTCCCCTTTTCCCTTTTTTTTTTTTTTTTTTTCAAAAAAAGGAACAAAAGAATGGGTTCCCGGGGAGAATATTCCCCTCAAAGGCCCCCGTCCCCTTTTTTCTTAACGCTTACCTTCCGCTAAACGGGGGAAATTGGGGGAAAAATGAAAAGAAAAAAAAAAATATAATAAAATATATAATATATAATATATAATATATAAATATATATTATAAATATTAATATTTTATATATAAAATAAAATATGTTTTGAAAATATGGGAAAAAGGGGGAAAAAATTTTGGGTTATTTTTTGGAAAGGGTTTTTGGTACAATGGTTAAATTGGGTGAGAAAATACTATTGAAAGTTTGTGTAAAAAAATTAAAAAATTTTCCTTTCCCTTTTGCCCCGGAAAGGTTTAAAACCCTTTTGTGACATTTTATTTTTTCATTTATTTCCCCGCTAGAATTTCAGGTTTTCTCCCAAAATTTTTTTCTTTTTTACATTTTTACTTGTATATTTATGTAAAGTGTGTGGTGGTGTAAAAGTGCGTGGTGCTTTTAAAGGTGTGTATGTGTATATATAAAAAGTAAAATTTTTCCCCGGGATAGGGGTGAAAGAATACTTTCCCCCCCGCATTCCCGCGTGCGTGGGAGGGGAAACCCAAAATAAAAAGGGAAAGGGGAGCGGGGGGCCAGAAATCCCCCCACCCTTGTATTTTTTAAATTTCCCAAAAAAGGGAAACAGAAAAAAGGAATCACGCGGGGGGTGCCCCCACCCTCCCGGAAAAGGGTCAGATTTGGGGTCCTAAATGGTTTTTGTGGATGTTTAAACCAAAAATGGGGAAAGAAAGGGGAAAAAAAGTTTGTTTGTTTTAGGAAAAGAAACCCGGAAAAGTTTTGGCTCTGAGTGAAACCGAAAACTCAAGGGTAAAAGGGGAAAAAAAATGGGTTTGGGGAAAGTCTTGGGAGAAAGTCAGGGGTTAGTGAGGGACAAGAGCCCGGGAAGGATAGCAGAAATCCTGAAACCGGGAAATTGTGGAAGTATGTGGGTTAATGTTTAAAAAAATAAATTCTCGATTAATATGGGTTAAAAACTGAAAAAAAAAGTTGGGTTGAGAGAGAAGGGGTTTATTATTGGGTGCATAAACACCTGGCCCTGAGAAAAAAAGGGTAAAGAAGGGGAAGTGTTTTTGGGGGCAACTGAATTAAATGTGTTATGGTTTTCATGCACGGGGACCCCGGGGGATAGTTTTTGGGTGATTTGAATGCAAAGGGGAGTAATGTGGCAGTGGGGGGGAATTTAAATTTGGGAACATTTGGGTTTTTCAGTTTTGTAAATGGAAAAAGGTGAAGGGGCTTTTTGGTTTATTTCTGAAAAAGGGGGACTGATTTATTGGGAAATAACCCCGGTTTAAAAAAGCGAGTAAAATTTAAATATAATTTTTTTTAAGTAGGAGAAAAGGCCGAGGCGTTTATTTTGGGGGTTTGGTTATTTGACAAAGGGGCGCCCAAAGAAAAAGACTTTTGGATGTTAATGTGCTTATTAGGTTTCAAAAAAGGAGGGATTCTGATCATTATCTTGTGGAGGCTTAAGGGGAAGATTTGTATGGGTTTTCAGAAAAGAAGAGGTTTAACGTTGGGGGGAAGCGGGTGGTGAGAGTAAGTGAAACTTGGGAAGGAGACTTGTGTGAGGAAGTACCCCGGAAGAAATGAAATACAGAAAAAAGGAAAAAAGGTTTAGAACAATGGAAGAAGGGGGGGTTGGGGGGGAAAAAGGAAAAGGGATTTATTTTGGGGAAAACAGTGATGGATTGCGCAAAAAGAAAGGCTTTTTGGCCAAAAGAGAAGGGCGGGGAGGTGGGTTTATTAAAAAAGGGTTTGTGGTGGTGGGATTTAAGAAATTTAAAATTTTTAGGGAAAGGAAGGGGAGAAGGGATTTGGACGAAAATTTTTGCAGGGAAAAAAAAATGAAATTGAAGTGGGAGACGTTTTAAAAGAAAGAATCAGGAAAGGGCCGAGAAAGGGGGCATGAGGGGAAAAAATTTGGGCAAATAGGGGTTGGGGGGAGAGAGTAAACATTAAATTTTTAGGGAAAAAAAAAAAGATGTTTGGAAGGAGGTTTAAATAAAGGGGCGTAAAAACAAGGGGGGCAAATGGGAAAATTCAGTGGGAAAGGGGGCAAATGGGGGGGATTGGATAAACAAGGGAGTGGTGATCTGAGAAGGAGATGGGGTGAAATAATTTTTGGAAAGGGTTTTTTGAAATTTTGGGGTTTTATGGAAAAAAGTTTTCAAAATATTTGGGGGGGTTTTTTTGGGCGAGGGGGTGGGCCAAAAATTAGAGGGTTGGGAAAAAAAGGGTTGGTAAACAGGAAAAAAGGGAAGGGAAAAAGCTTTTTCAAAGATGAAACCCGGGAAGGCAGCAGGGTTTTTGGAAAGGGGAAATTTCAGTGGAAAATTTTAAAAAAAGGGGGGACTCAATTTTTTGACTGGTTGGGAAGGAAAATTTAAAAGTATGTTTACCCCATGGGGAGGTTTCCCGGGATTGGCGGAATGCCGGCCTAGTGCCAATTTTAAAAAAAGGCAAAAAGGGGGTAAAGTGAGTTTCTTTAAATTAAAAGAGGTATAAGTTTTGGTTTGGGGTATTCCCTTGGGAAATTAAAAATGGGGAGGGTATTGAATTGAAGGGGTTTGGCAAAGTTTAAAAAGCATCAGATCGGGGAAAGCAAGTTTTGGGTTTAAAAAAGGGGTTTTAGGATTGTTTGGGTTTAGGTTTTTTGCTTTGAAGAAGTAAAAGTTAGAAAAATACTTAGAAAAAGGGAAAAGTAAATTTAATGTACATTTAAGGGTCCGGAAAGGCTTTTGATAAAAGTTGGAAAAGAAAATTCTCTGTGGAAGGTTTTTTAAAAAATATAATGGTGGGAAAGGGAAGTTTGTTTTAAAAACAGTGAAAATTTTTTATCGGGGGATTTTTAAGGGAGTGTACTGTAGGAAAAGAAAAGTGATTGGTTCTTTTTAATGTAGGTTTGCCCCGGGAGGGTGTGTGATGCCCCCATGGTTGGTTTTTAAAAAGTTTATGGAAATTTGGTTTTTAGGGGGGTGAATTCAAAAATTTTTGGAAAGGGGGGCAAGGGAAAGAAGTCTGTTGGGGATGATAGAGCCTTTGGGGGAAAATGAGTTTGGGTTTTTTGTTTTGGCCCGATGTAAAAGGGGCGGTGGCTGAAATTTATGTGGGGAAACTGCAGAAGCGGGGGACTGGGGGTTGGTAAAGGGGGTGTAAAGAAGAAAAGTTAAGAGAAATGTGAAAAAAGAGCAAGGGTTTTTAGGTACAAAGGGGTTTAGGGTTCCCAAATTTAATTGGGAGGTGAGTTTTTTTAAAAGGGAAAAAAAAAGGAGAAGTTAAGTTTTTTAAAAATAAACTTGGGAAAATGGAAACTGGCAAACATTTTTAAACCCTGGAAAACGGGAAATGGATTCATAGGGGGGGGGGGGCGAAAATTTCCCCGGGAAACCTTTAAGAATGGTTTTAAAAAACCCAGAAAATTTTTTCTCGGAAACAAAAAAGGGGATGTTTGAAGGAATTTGGTTCCAACAAATTTTTTATGGTTGCCCAGGGGGTGGGCTAAAGGATAAGAGTTGTTCGCAGGACGAGGGGGTCGGAAAAAGAAAATGTTTTGAGGACAATGTGGGGGTGGAGGTTTGGGTTAGGGGTCGAGTAAGTAACGTAAGGGTAAGGGGAATGTGTGGAAATAAAAAGAGCTGAGTTAATCCATTGCCCAGCACGACCGAACCCGGTATACCACATCGTTCCAATTCACTCTGTTTCCTTGCACGCCTTTCACTCTCCGCATAGTTCAGGTACCGATCACACAAAAACTTTTTCACTCCATCTTTTCCACCCTCAATTTGTCTTCCCAATTCTCCTCGTTCCCCTCACTTCTACGCATATAGCCTCTTGGTTAATCTTTCCTGTCACTCCTTCTCTCCATGGACCAAACCATTTTCAAACACACCTTTCTGCTTCTCAACCAACTCTTTCTAGTTCCACACATCTCTCTAACCTTACATAACTTACTCGATAAAACCACCTCACGCCAGATATTGGCCTCCAAACATCTCATTTCCAGCACATCCACCCTCACTGCGCACACTCTATCCATAGCCCACGCCTAGCAACCATACAACATTGTTGGAACCACTATTCTTCAAACAATACCCCATTTTTGCTTTCCCAGTAAAAAGTTCTCGACTTCCAACATTTTTTTCAAGGCCCCCCCAGAAATTTTTGCCCCCTCCCCCACCCGATAAGTCACTTCCGATTCCATGGTTTCCATCCGCAGCAGACCCACTCTCAGATATCTAAAACACTTAATTACTCATAACTTTACCTCCCATTACTTGACCCTCAACCCTACTGTACCTAATAACCTTGCCGTTATTCACTTGACTCTCAACGTTATTTCACCACACTTACCAAACTCAGTCCAACCAGCTTTGCAGTTTTCTCACATGAACAAGCCACACGCTGTAATCAT
>NW_027264726.1:0-6631 GCF_036320965.1 Panulirus ornatus
ATATCCAATCGGTTCCCATACCATCATGATTCATAACGGTTCCCATACCATCATATTCACAACGGTTCCCAATACCATCATGAGTTCCAATAACGGTTCTGATACCATCATATTCATGACGGTGTCCCAACCATCATGATTCATAATGGTTCCCATACCATCATATTCTTAACGGTTTCCGTACCAATCATGATCATAGCCGTTTCCCATACCACATGATTCATAACGGTTCCCATACCACATTATCATAACGCTTCCCATAACCATCATGAATTCATAGACGTTCTGATACCATCATTATGCATAGACGGTACCCGTTATTAATACCCATCATGATTCATAATGGTTCCCATACCATTCATGATTCAATAACGGTTTCCGTAACCAATCAGATTCAAATAAACGTTTTCCCATACCATCATGAATTCATAATGGTTCCATACCATCATGATCTCAACGGTTCCCATACCAGCATGAATTCCAATAACGGTTTTCGATACATCATGATTCAAACGTTCCCATACCATCATTATCCGAAACCATCCCATACCATCATGAGTCATAATGTTTCCCATACCATCATGATTCACAACGGTTCCGATACCATCTGATTCATAACGGTTCCATACCATCATGATTCACAACGGTTCCCATACCATCAGATTCATAACGGTTCCAGACCATCATGACCATAACCGGTCAAAATACCATCATGATTCAAACGGTTCCGATACATCATGATTCACAATGGTCCGTTACCATAATGATTCATAACGGTTTCCCTATATCATCATGATTCCAACGGTTCCCTTACATCATGATTCATAACGGTTCCGATACCACATGATTCATAACGGTTCCCATACACATGATTCATAACGGTTCCCCAAACCATCATGATTCATAACGGTTCCGAATACCATCATGATTCATAACGGATCCCCATACCATCATGGTTCATGATTCTGTTCCCATACCAGCAATGATTCATAACGTTTACGATACCATCACGATTCATAACGTTTCCGATACCATCATGATTCATAACGGTTCCCGCACCTTCATGATTCATATCTGTTCCCATACCATCATGATTCAAAACGGTTCCCATACCATCATGAGTCATAACGTTTTTCCCATACCATCATTTTTCATAACGTCCATACCATCATGATTCATAACGGTTCCCATACCATCTTGATTGTTATGGTTCCCATACCATCATGATCCATAACGGTTCCCATAACCATCAAGATCATAACGGTTCCATACCAGCATGATCCATAACGGTTCCCTACCATCATGCTCATACGTTCCATACCATCAATGATTCATAACGGTTTCCCTACCATCATGGATTCATCAACGGGTCCCATATCACATGAGTCATAACGGTACCCATACCATCATGATTCATAAACGGTTCCGATGAACAATCGTGGTTCATAACGGTTTCTATACCGTCATGATTCATAACGGTTCCCATAAAATAATGATTCACAACGGTTCCCATACCATCAATGATTCATAACGGTTTCGATACCATCATGAATTCTTAATCTTCCCATACCATCATGAATTCCATAACGGCTCTAATAACCATAAGATTCATAACGTTCCCATACCACATGTCATAACGGTTCTACTACATAAGATTCATAACGTTCCCATACCAGCATGATTCAACACTGTACCGATTACCATCATGATTCACAAATGTTCCGATACCATCATGATTCCATATCGTTTCCCTACCATCATAGTCCATAACAGGTACCCATAACCATCAATTCACAACGGTTCCCATACCATCATGATTCAAACCGGTTCTGATACCATCATTAATCATGACGTTTCCCTACCATCATGAATTCATAATGGGTTCCCCAAACCATCATGATCATAACGGTTTTTCCGTACCATCATGAATTTCATAACGTTTTTGCCCATACCAACAGGAATTCATAAACGGTTCCCATACCAATCATGATTCTTAACGGTTCCCATACCACATGATTCATAACGGTTCCCATACCATCCATGATCATAACGGTTTCCAATACCATCATGATCACAACGGTTCCGATACCATCATGATTCATAACGTTTCCATACCATCATATTCACAACATCCCATACCATCATGATTCATACGTCCCGATACCATCATGAATCATAACGGTTCAAAATAAAAAAACCATCATAATTCACAACGTTCCGTTACCATCATGATTCCAATGGTTCCGATACACAATAATGATTCATAAACGGTTTCCCATATCATCAGATTCACAACGTTTCCCATACCATCAATTATTCATAAAACGGTCCGATACCATCATAGTTCAGAACGGTTTTCCCATACCATCCATGATTCATAATTTCCCATACCATCATGATTCATAACGGTTCCGATATCATCATATTCATAACGATCCAAACCATCATGATTCATATCTGTTCCCATACATCATGATTCATAACGTTCGATACCATCATGATTCATAACGGTTTCCGATTACCATCATGATTCCTAACGGTTCCCGCACCATCATGATTCATATCTGTTTCCCTACATTCATGATTAAAACGGTTCCCATACCATCATTGATCATAACGCTCCCATACCATCATGATTCACAATGGTTCCGATACCATCATGATTACAACGGTTCCGATTACCATCATGATTCGAATTCGAAGCCGTGACCTCGCTAGTGGACCCTCCAAAACATTTTAGTCAGAGACTGTACAACATACAGTGGCTCCTCCACTGTAGACTCATCACCATACATTACTGGTTGTCTGGTACTAACATACAGGTGGCTCCGTCACTGTAGACGTCAGTCACTATACATTAATGTTGTCTGGTACACATACAGGTGGCCTCGTCACTGAACGTCAGTCCCCATACATTACGGTTGTCTGGTACAACATACAGTGGCTCATCATCTGTAGAACGGTCAGTCACCATACATTACTGGTCGTCTGGTACAACTACAGGTGGCCTCGTCCCTGTAGAACGTCAGTACAACCATACATATACTGGTATTGTCTGTAACAACATACAGGTGGCTACGTCATCTGTAAACGTCAGTCACCTTACATTACTGTTGTCTGGTCAACATACAGGTGTCTCCATCACTGTAGACGTCAGTACAACATATATTACTGGTCGGCTGGTACAACATACAGGTGTCTCCGTCACTGTAAGACGTCAGTCATCATATATTACTGGTCGTCTGGTAACAACTACAGTGGCTCCGTCACTTAGACTAGTCCACCATGCAATACTGTTGTCTGGTACAACATACAGGTGGCTCCGTCACTTAGACACTGTACGATTCGTTAGGTTACAACATAAAACATTAACTAAAATCATAAGGCAACATGAACCAATTTTACGACTGAAATATCAAGACGACGAAATTAAGAGTGAATGAGACGATATAACACAGTTTTAAAAGAACAAAGTTATGCATGGCAGCCACGGAATAAAGGCCGCCCTCGATAAAATTAGAAGTTCGCGTTTTCCAGTGGCAGAGCTAAATTAATTGACAGCTTCCATTGCTCTGGTGGAATTTAAAAGGCCATGTGTACCTCTACAGACAGAATTTAAAGGACATATTAAAGTGCAGAATTCCCAAGAATATCGTTAAAATAATCACTTTAAAATTCTTTAGTTATGTGAGCATTTCAATACAACAGCTGCAATATGACGGTGTGTATACTGTTGCATGTAGTAAATATAGTGTTTAATTGACGAGGTTAATTAACCTAACCTAGCCTAACCTAACCAACTAACCGAATGACGTATCAAAAAGGACTGGTTTGACAAAATCAGCTGGAAGATTTACGTTTTCAAAGATTGATGTTTAGATGTTGGTTAATGAATGATGGAGTTAAATGGATGAATTTAAGTTCGGCGTTCATAGTCGTTTTGAACACTTTTTTAAAAATGTCAGAGTTTAAATATCATAGGCCAACAAGGTTGGCCAATGGCGGGAGTGTGTAGACACAGGCCCTAATCATCCATGATTGCATTTAGATTAAACTCGACAGATGTAATATAGAGCCAAGAAATATGAACAAAACCAGTGAGTTGGTGACATGTTTCATAGATCTGTAATACAACTCTGAAGATAGTTTGTAGATCCTTAAGGGGAATGAATGTGGATAAAATGTGAGGAAAATTTGCAAAAACGGCTAAAGTATTTCAAGTCCACAACTAGAATTCTTTGTTCTCTTCTTCGACATTGATCTCAGACATTTCAATGGCTGAGATTTACATGATACAGAAAATCATCGACCAGGGACGATAGACAGATAAAAGGTTATATAAATAGAAAAACTATACATGAGGGCACTCAGAGTCGCCATGATATTCTACAGCGAATGAGATGATAGATAGGCGAGGCTATAACCATCGTCTATGATTTTGTAAAGACTAATAAGGATAATCTTTCATTGTTTTTGTGCGACTGCTGTTATGCCTTTGATTGGGTAATGTCCCTCAAAGAGCCCGGACCCTACCACTAGGAGGTCAGCAGTTCGACCTTAGGTCCATTTGTCATGTTTTATGCACCCAACAGAATGGATTAGTTTTTTTTTCTTATTTTTTTTCATCCCTATGATGACTTCATATAGTTACGAACTTTCCTAACGATTTGATCTTTAAGGTAACTCGCTTCATTCGTACAATATTTGTCAAATAATTTGCCACTGAATGAGAACTTTGCCATAGAAAGTGTCTTCTGAGGACCGGTTATAACAGGGTCGACTGCTGGAGGAGACAAGCTTCTCCATCTCAAGCTACGGGAACTTAAGTTCAAGAATTTCAGGGATGAAGTTGGTGGTGTGGACTTTAATCTTCAACACGGTCAGCTCAGCGTTTAGGTCGGCTGCTGCTGCAGGTTGCTAGCTGATCCACCAGTCCGCAGTGACGGGACACCTCAGGGTCTTCATCGACGACCAGTACGAGTATCGTCGGGATCCACCAACCTGATTCATCCCCATAGAAGTAGGGATCAAGGCACCATTCATGGTAGGCATCACTTTGCCCCGTTTGTTTGTGGGAGCCAAAGAAACATTGATGGGAGGCGGCTCTCCTGTGTCAACTACACCATTTCCTCCTGGGTCCGCCTTTGCACAGGTCATCATCATCTTGAAGCCGAGTCTGGATCTTCACCATTATCGCTCGTGCACGGGTCGATATCCAGATGTGATCCTCCTTCCTGAAAGGCCTTTGCATTCGGAAGGCACCGCTTTTTTTTATGTTCCTCCCTGGGCCCAGGCCCTCACTGCCGGACAACCAGGCAATTCTGGTGTAGGCCGTACTCCTGGTGGCGGCCGTGCGTCCTCCAAGCACGATCTGCCTTGATGCCCCACCGTCCCATTGTTCTGGACCGAGTTCAGGACGGCCCAGCTTTCTCGTACCCGAACCCTTCCAGAATTCAAAGTATCGCAAATAAGCTCCGTTTCGGTTATACAATCTTTAACCAGCCCGGTTTGACTGGATGTACCTCGAAAAATTCAATGAGGATTTCTTTGCCAGGGTAACCGATGGCACGCGACGTAGTCATTCACTGCGATCTGGTGAGATGAGTGATTTACTTGACAAGTAAACTTTCATAGACCAGACTTGCAAAAATATAGTTGAACCACACAAAATATAGTCGACTAGCGTTTTCCTCATTGATTTAATATCCTAGATGATAGTATTAACAGAGTGAAAGTGTGAAGCAAAACTATGTAGGTGAAGATGAAACATCAATAAGTGAAGATGGCAGGATACATAGAGGGTGTACACTGGGCAAATTACCTCTTGTGGAGAGTGTAATGTAGCTTGTAAGTGGAAAGATAATGACATCAATTGGTTTGTGTATATGGTGTTTTCTGTGTGTGGTGTGTGTGTGGTGTGTTGTGTTGTAGTGGTACAAAGACTATATAAGAAGAGACAGGAATAGCCAGGAGTAATCTCGCGTGAGCAATGACTTGCTTTAAATGTGCGCTGCCAACATCTGGTGGTACTAATTACCCTTGCGCCTGTCTGCTGTCTGTTATGTTGACGAAAACTTTACAGTGAGTTTTCAGTTAAAAAAAGAAGAAAATAATCTAAAACTTTTTTTTTATGTTTTTTTCCCCAAGATGAAGTATTATACGGACGACTTGAGACAAGTATGAGCAATAACATATGTAGGTAACATTAAATCACAATGTTAGGGACCAACAACTGACGGTTTCCATCAACAATCATTGCCATATCCACCACAGGACAAGATTTTCCATTCTTTAACATCAAAGCAACAACATATTTTACATACATAACCTGTAATTGGTCCACGTAAGCCTAATGTCCTGAGAAGTATTATACAGATAAGAGATGAAAGGGATAATAATACTCTAACAATAATGAGCTAAAAACAAAGTTTTAATTAGCATAGTGACTCGTCAATAAGTAAGGCCTCAAGAATATTTTCTACTTTAATTACAAAACTGTAGGTATTGGGGAAATTGGTATGTTACTATTTCCGATATCTAAAAACCTTCGCCTTTATCTCTGTTGGTTTGTAGAAAATGTGATGTTTTGTTATCTATTTTGCACTGATTATCCATCTTTTTTGCTGCAACA
>NW_027264727.1:0-12464 GCF_036320965.1 Panulirus ornatus
TCAAATTAACTACTATATTTTTCATTATGCTTATATTGTTTTATGGTAGGTACATTTTCATGTTGTTCCACCGTTTTATTTGGCTATACTGACAGGTGAATGTATTGTGATGATAAATCCTGTCTTCTTCGCTTTTTTGTCAAGAGACATATTCTCCTTGGACGCTATATGTTTGCTATGATCAAAAAATGACTATTTTTTTTTTCTCCACGTATCCTAATATTTTCAGTGGCTGTATTCTCAAAAGTGGATTAATTTATAATGCGTTTATTGTTGCGTTGACTATATTGTCGATTATCATTTAATGTGATCATGGTGGCTTCAATGTTATGTGAAATATTAGCGTCTTGACTATATTAGCAGAATGGCGAAACTGTCACTTTAAAGATATACAGATGGAGCTATATTTCACGACATATATATTTATATGGAACGCGATAATTTTCATGTTTTTCATGTACTCATTGTATAGTTCATTACAAGAGACGCTAATGTCTCTGTCGATTGATTTATATCGAGAGATTATTGTCATGGGCTGTACTGTCTTGATGCCGTATAGTCCGTATTGCAATTTTTTGAATAGTACCTTTTTGTTGAAGATGGCTTTATTGGTCAATGAAAGCTGAGAATCATGGGGAACATATTTTTCAAATTGCAGTATTTGTCATATGAACATACATCGTTCTGTTATAATCTCCTTTTTCTTTACGTTTGCGATGATTGTATATATCGTCACCTTTGACTATAGAGGCAAGTTGATCTTTTTTGATGTGCAGTACTGTCATTTCTATTCATTGCATATTTTGTCACAAGAAAGCGATATACATATTTGATGAATTTTATTCTTATGTGACAGTATTCTAATAGCGACGATATTGTCATATTGAACTATAATCTCAGAGTTGCTATATTGCCCATGACTCTATTCTATCATGATATTTATGTTCATAGTGAATGGTATTTTCATGGCAGCTTTTAAAGATGGAGTATACAATTTTTGTCCCTGAGTTTATACCATAAGTAGAAGAGAATTTTTTTTTTTTTCATTAAGATCAAGTGTCTACATTGTCATGATAGGGCTATATTATTATGTTTCATACTGTCGTGGTGAATGTTTTGTATTTTTGCTATATTTGGTAATGGAAGCCATAGCAGGTGACATATTTTCAGGTATGTCATTTTACTATGACGATTATATAACATTTTCTGAGTATATTGGTCTCGTATTGTGTTGCCATGAATACTAATTGTCATTTAACCCTTGTGAATTAGGGGCAATATTGTTTAGAGACTGTATTTTGAAGTTTTCTGTATTGTCATGGTAGTTGTATTGTCATCGTGGATCTATAATAACATGGTGAACTATATTGCCATTAAAAGAATACATTTGCTATGGTAATCATATTGCCATGATAGGACCCCCCCTAAATTTTAAAAAAATTTTGGGGTTTTTTTTTTTTTTTTTTTTTTGGTTACCAAATTGCCAATGGCTATATAGTTTAATTTAACAATTGCAATGATGGCTATTTGTCATTTTTTTTTTATAATTTTCAAGAATTTTGGCTGTCATTTAATGGTACCATATTGTCAGAGTAGTTATATTGTCAAGTTAGCTATATCATTGCGAGAGTATTTATTCTGTTGAAATCTTTCCATGATGCTTATACTATTAGTTTGTAGAGATTATGCATGGTGATCTACCGTCCTTAGCAGCCTACAACGCTTTGTTGTGGCTATCTTTTGGGTATTTTCTATCTAGAATATTTTGCCATGACTTGCTACATATCAACGTTTACTATTCTTTCCTGGTAGCTATATTGTCATAGGTGAGGATATGGCACGCTTGTCTCTATTGTAATTCGCTCAATAACAATGCCTGCTACATTATCATGTCGCTATAACAAGTTTGAAATGGCTATATTGCTATCATGAATTCTGTCGTTGGGATATATTTGTCACTGCCTACAATATTGTATGATTATATGATCATGATAACAAAAATTCATGGTGGCTTCTTTGGTATTGTTAAGTGTAAGTGCAACGGATATCATATCATCATGTCACTTATACTGTCATGGTTTTTTATACTTTCATATTGTTTATGTCTACCTGCTGATTATATGAATCATGAGTGGTCTACTATGATTATGGAACTATATTGTAATGCCGAGAGATTTCATAATGATAGTTTTGTCACTTGGGCTAAAATTCATGACTCTATATGTTTTGGCAGGTACAGTTTCATTGAATGTTACATTGTTATGGTCTATACTGTCTAGTGTCCTAGATTATAATATATATCCTATTTGGGTCGCTATTTTGTCCTAGAGACTATGTAGTCCTGCCGCCTATATGTTACCATGATTCATAAAGCGACTATTTGTTACAGTATCTATATGGTCGTTGTAGTTATAACTGCCTTAGTGGGAATATGATTTTTTATATTCTTTTTTGCTTCTTTGACTGTAATTGTCACATCATTATGTATTGCACTGAGGCTATATTGTATAGTGAATAAATTACCGTCATAGACTATATATCATATTGGCCAGATTATCATGTCAGACATGTTGACATGAGGCTATATTATCATGATATTTATGTAGTCATTGTAAGTTTATTATCAAGGGGACTAATGACTTGGATATGATTTATATCGTGACATTATTATTATGTGGCTGAACGTATGTGGTGGCTATATTCCTCGTTGCTGTAATTTCAATGTGCTCTTTTGTGAATATAGATTTGGTTGTCATGTAAGCTATAGTGTCTTGGGGAACATATTTTCATAGTGCAAGTATTGTCATTATGGACCATAACGCATTTTGGCTATCTTTTCATATTTAGTTACATTGCTATAATGTATATATCGTCACCCTCTGACATATTTTTTCATGTGATCTTTTGTTATAGGTGGCATATTGTCATTATTTAACTCTTTCCTACTTGTCATAAGCGAAATAATCATGATAATTAATAATTTTTATGGAGACAATATTATCATAGCGACTATATTATCAATTATGACTATTATGTCACAGTGGCTATATTGCCAAGAAAACTAATTTCATGGTGACTTTTTTAATCATGATTATTTATATGTCAAATGACTGTATTTTCGTAAAAGGTTTTTTAATTGGTGTTGGATATTTCCTCTGAGTATACAGTTGAAGAAGAATAAATGTCTTATTTGATTGAATTAATTCAGCTGACTACACTGCCATGATCTGCTATACGTTATGGGATTCAGTACGTCATGGGTAAGACTCTTTTTATTACTGTTTCTACATTACAATGAAACCTAAAATATTAGATGGCTATATTTTCATGATAGGATCGTTTCTCATGGCGATTATATTGCATTTCTGAGTATATTGTCTTAGTGACTATGTTGCATAATATCTAGATTATCATATAATTTTCAAATGTGGCAATATTGTCTTAGAGACGGTACTGTCTGTTATCTGTATTTGTCCCCGTGTTTTATTGTCAACGTGACTATATAGGCCATGTTGGCCTACAAATTCACGATAAGGTCACATGTTATGGTAACTATATTACCATAGTGTCTGTACTGTTAAATCACTATTTCACCATGATGCTATTCATTTTTGTTAAAATAACAAGGAGGTGACTGTCTTTCATGTTGGCAATATTGTCAGAATAGCAAATTGTCGATTAGTGGGTATATATATTTCTTTCTGGCATATATTATCATGATGGCAATAATAACATATTGGCGATATTGACATGGAGATATAATGTGTATGCAGCAAAGTCTGGTTGTGATATTTTTCAATTGTATATTTTATCATGGTAGCCTACAATATCAAGTTAACATATTTATCATGGTAGCTACATTATCATGGTGAAAAACATTGGCATGGTGGTTGGATTTCCTTACTTTCATATGATGCCGTCCCCTGGCTACATTGATCTTGTCGCTATATAAACTGATGGCTATTTATTTTATGTTTAAATCTTGTCCTTTCGTGAATATTTTATAAATAGTGACATTACTGTTATGATCCTTGATAATAATTTCATAAAAATTATGTTGTATTGTAAAGTGTAAATGAATGTGGATATTCATCTCATCATGTCACTTAAATTGTCATGGGTTTTACAACTATGATCTTGTTTATGTCAACCTCTGAATTAGATAATCATGATTGGTGGATATTATGTAAACAATATTGTAATGTGGTTTTATTTCAGTTGTGTTTAATTTTGTCATGTTGACTAAAATTCCATGACAGCTACAATGTTATGACCATATCAAGATGATAAATCCTGTCTGAGTCCACAGTTTTTTTTCACAGAGACTATATGATCCTGGAGTCTATATTTTGCTATGATCCGAAAACGAGTATCTATTAACAGTACTGTATTGCCAAGTGGTTTTATTACCTTTGTGGAATATAAGTTGAATGTTTCGATATTTTTTGTTTGATTATATTTTCATATTAGTGTTATTATTATCATGGTAGCTTTAGTTGTCATAGTGAATAATTGTCGTCGTGACATTTTCATAATGGCTGAAATTGTCATAGCATATTATCTTGACATGAGGGCTAATTTCATGAAATTTATAAAGTATGAGAATTACTGTCAAGGTGACTCTATTGACCTGGTGATTGAGTTATTATCGTGATATTATTGTCAAGATGGCTGTATTGTCATGGTGGCTGATATGTATTGCTGTACTTTAATTTGACGCTTTTGTGAAGAAGCTTAACTATCAGTGTACCATAGTGTCAAGGGAGAAATATAGTTTCATTGTGGAATTATTGTCATTAGAAAATACTGTCAATTTTTGCCATCTCTTATTTTGCTTACATTTTCTATCCATAAATATATATCATCCACCTTTGCTTATTAGCAACGTATTATTTTTTAACTATTGATATATTTTTCAATTTTTTTCAAATCATGCATTTTTTGCCTAAGTGATACATTATCAAGGGGGGGGGGATTGATAAACTATAACAGTCCGGTAACATTATTGGCTATTTTGACTATACTGTTATTATTGCAATAGCTATCATGATGGATATCTTAGCCAAAGTAACTTATAATGTCATGTGTTCTTTTCTTCATTATGTATAATGTCATGGTGACTAGTTTTCACGTAGCTTTTTATATTGTTATTGGGTTTGGCCTTGAGGAATGTATCACTAAAAAAGGAATCCTCATTTTGATTAAATCATTAGGGGACGGACATTGTCGTGATATGCTATATGTTATGGTTTCAGGAATGTCATGTAATATGTATCATTATGTATTCGTATATCCAATGGAACCTTAGCGTCAGAGTGGCTATATTATTCATAATATAATCATTTTATTGTCGAATATATTCAACTTGTGTGTCTATTGTCATGGGACTGTTGCCAATAATATCTATTAATGTCATTTGATTTGTTTTGAATTTGTGGCTAGATTGTCATAATGAATGTCATTGGTCCTTATATTGTCTTATGGTTATATTGTCATCATGTCGATATGGTCATGGTAGTTATTTTCCATTAAGATTATATTGATACGGTAAACTGTATTGCCATGGTGCTCACTTGTTATATGAATATATTGCCATGAAGGCTATTTGTTCTTTTTTGTTATATTACAAGGGGTGATTGTCTTTTCATTTTGCCTATATATCAGGTTACCTAGATTGTTACCATAAGTATACAGTCTTAAAAACAATATTGTCACCATGACAAGATTTTCACCTTAATGATATGGGTTGTCATAAAATATACGCTTATAGCAGAATATGCACGATTATAAAATGACATAACCACTATAAAAATAAAATCACCTTCCCAATAATAGCCAAGGGTGTCGATATATAATAACCAAGCTATGTAACCCAAATTAAAAGATAGGCCAAAATGACTTTAATTCAATAAAGACAATGGCGTCCCACTATGAAAAATTGCACCCAATGAAAGTATACTACAAAGACAATTAAAAGCCATATTCACTTTAAATAGTAACACGAAAACCGCATTAAACGACATATAGCCAACAATGATTGGACAGCCTACCATAACAATAATGTTACAACATAAATCAATCACTGTGATATTACAGTAAACTTTAAAATTTTTTACAATTAACCAAAAATATCATGAAAATTAGCATCCATAACACAATTCCCATGACAATTAGCCAATATTAAAGTAATAGTCACAACTACAATAAATTCAATATAACAACATATCACATGGCCATATACTGATATGTCAATATAGTCAACGCAAACATTAAAAGAAATCTTCAGAATAATGTATCACAATGTCATATAGCCATCTAACGAAATATATTTACAGTGACGCAATAGTCGCTTTCGGATCATTAGAAACATATAGCCTGCTAAAGTATATAGTCCATGAGACAATAGCGTCCCAAACAGAATTTAACAATACATAACAGCCGCCTGACATATCGCCCTTAAAACAATTCAGAACCATGAAAATGTTACCGCCATACCAATATAACTACTACTAAATGAAGTCAACATACTAAAATTATCAAAAAAGATATGCCAGTTGCTATATAGTTTTGACAATAATCATACATTAATGATATAATTATGATCAGCATTTGTTCACGTTTAAGCACATTACCGTTTAGAGCATGACAGACTAATTACAGATGAGATGAATTCGAGACTCAGTACACTCAAGATGCCAAATAAGCCTCATAGAAATATTATCACGATCCATACAATCACAACCAAATGTGTAGTAAAGACAAAAAACATCCCAACGATGGAAAATGAAGCGTAGCAATATAGCCATCAAGTTATATGAGACAAGAACCTATAGCCTTAATGGCGTTATAATTGAACATAACACTACACGTCGCTGCCAATATCGTCATCTTAACAATGTAGCTTGCATGAAATATAGTGTCCCTTGACAAATTAGATACCAATGATAATGTATTACCATGAAAAAATGTCCAAAACAACAGTTGGGCCTGCGAACACTATTATAATCATGTTAATTCTTCCAAAATTCTACTATACCATCATGGGAAGCATACCAAAAGAAAAAAAATACCCACAACATACGATAAGATAGGTAACTTTACAATAATAGCTACCTCCTGCACAAAAACCAATGATTGCAAAATAGTAACCAATTAAGAAATGTAACTTAATGACAGTATAGCCATCATGACCATAGAGTCACGATTAGCAAGACAACCATGATGACCAGAACAGGCAACATGACAATACAGTCTTCTATGACAATATATTGCCGTCAATTTAAGAAATCAAATATCAATATAGAAATTATGGAACAAACAGTCACCATGACAAATATGTCAAAATACAATAAACTTCTATAACAAAATGATCAAACCATGAAAATATAGCAACCCTCCACCCTCCAATATGCTTCCATTGTAATGACCCAACATAATTTACATTTCACTTTGAAAGTACTGAAACTATAACAACCTAGCATATCATGACCAATGTATTTTACCTCAAAATTTAAAACTAAATGAAATAGCCTTTTTATAATGATATATCTCCGAAGGTAAATCAACACGCATTAAATAAGCTACAATGAAAATGTATCACTATGAAGTTTATCTTGCCAACAAGTCAAACCCCGCCAGGTGGGTAGATTTTCCCGCAGTTTAACGAGACAGACTTCCCAGAACTTTTTTAAAGGGAAGAAAATGTTTATAGTTTGTGTTTCTGGAGTGATAGTTTTAATACAATGTGTTTTGGACAAGAAAATAGTGAAAATTGAGAAAAATTAGCTTAACATTGACGCTTATTGATACAGTGGTGTAAATTGATGAGAACTGCTAATGACGTTTGTGTGGATAAAATGTGCATTTCCTTTTTCCATTGCCAAGAGGTTAACCATGAGTGACAATCAGATTTTCGTTCATTTCAAGCTAGAAGTTTCAAGTTTTCTAAATTGTTTCTTACATTTTTCATATTTATGTATATTATGTGTGTGTAGTGTGGATATGGGGTAATATGTGTATTGTGTGTGTATGTGTATATGTATAATGTTTTATGTATAATTATCCCTGGGGATAGGAGTGAAAGAATACTTTCCCCCACGTATTCCTCGCGTGTCGTAGAAAGCGACTAGAGGGACGGGAGCGGGGGCCAAAATCCTCCACTCCTTGTATCCAACATTTCTAAAAAGGGACCACAGAAGAAGGGTCAGCGGGAGTGGCTCATCCTCCTCGAAGGCTCAGATTTGGGGTGCCTAAATGTGTGTGGAGGTAACCAAGATGTGAAAAAAAGGAAGATAGGTAGTATTTTGAGGAAAGGGAAAGTGGATGTTTTTGGCCTTTTGAGGAAAAGAAAACCAGGGTAAAGGGGAAGAAAAATGGGTTGGGGAATGTCTGGGGGGTAAAATCATGGGGTTTGTGGGGGGACAAAAGCAAAAAAAAGGAGTAGCAATACCCCTGAAACAGGGTTGTTGGGGGTAGGGGATAGAGTTTTAAGAAAAATAAATTCTCGATTAAATTCTAAAAAGAAAATTATGGAGAGAGGGGGGTGAATTTTTTTTTGGGGCAAAATGCACCTGGGAGAGAAAAAGATCAAAGAGAGGCAAGTGTTTTTGGGAGGGGAGGGTTTAATAAATGTGTTATGTTTGATGGGAAAAGGGGAACCCGGGGGTTAAAGGGGATGGGTGATTTGAATGCAAAAGGTGAGTAAAGTGGCAAAATTGAGGGAAAAAAATTTTGGTTTTACATGGGGGTGGTTTTAGGTTTTTGTAAATGGGGAAATGGGGAAAAGCTTTTTAATTTATTTTTGGCTGAAAAAGGAAATGGGGATTTGGAAATCCTTGGTTTAAAAAGGGGAGATATACATAATATACCTTTTTTGTAAATAAAGGGGAGATGGCCTAAAAAGCGTTTTTGGGTTTCGTGTTAATTGACAGGCGTGCAAAAAAAAGACTTTTGGGTGTTAAAGTGCTGAAGGTGCAAAATGGGGGGGGATGGGGGGCTGGGGTCATTATCTTGTGGAGGTAAGGGGGAAGATTTTAAAGGGTTTTTAGAAAAGAAAGTGAATGTTGGGGGGAAGAGGGGGGGTAGAAGGGAAGTGAGAGTTTTGGGGAACCCGTTGAGGAAGTTACCAGGAAGACGTAAAAGGAAAAAGGTTTAGAACAATGAAGTAAGGGGGAAAATTGGGGGGGAATGGGGTGTATTTAAAAGGGGAATTTTAGTGAAAGGATTGCCCCCAAAAAGATTCTTGTGGGATAAAAGGTGGGAGGTGGGTTGATTAGAAAGGGGAGTGAGTGGGGATGAAGAAGGGAAGATTTTCTTATGAAAGAAAGAGAAAGGCATTTTAAAATTTTTGCAGGGAAAAAAAAATGCAATGAGTGGGAGATGTATAAAAGAAAGAGGGCAGGAGGGGCAAGAGGAAAAGGGGAAAAGGGGGAAAAAAAAAGGCCCAAAAGAGAGTTTGGGGTGAGAGAGTATCATTAAATTTTTTTGGGGGAAAAAAAATTTCCGGGAAAGGGGGTAAATAAAGTTTCGTAAGAAAAAGGAAACAAATGGGAAATTTATTTAAGGGGGGGAAATGGGGGGGGATAAACAAGTATTTGGGGAAAGTGAGAAGGAAAATGGATGAGTATTTTGAAAAGGTTTTTGAATGGGGTTTTGGGTGAAGAAATGGGGGAGAAATAGGGTGTTTTGGGGCGAGGGTTGGGGTGCAAATTTAGAGGGTTAGGGAAAAAGATTTTTGGTAAACAGAGAAAGAAAGGGAGTGAAAGCTTTTCGGGAAAAATAAAAGGGTGGCAAGGGAGCAGGTTTGGGGGTATTGCATGGAATTTATTAAAAAAGGGGTGACTGGTATTGTTGATTTGGGTTTGGGAAGGTTTATTTTAAGGTTTTGTAGACTCATTTTTTTAGGTTTGGGCCCCAGGATTGGGGGGAATTGGGGCATAGTGCCATTGTACAAAGGGGAAAAAGGGGAAAAAAAGTGGTGCCCAAATTACAGAGGGATAAATTTTTGTTGAGTATTTCTGGTTTAAAATTAAAATGGGGGGGGTATTGGAAAAATTGGGGGAGGGTGAAGGCATTTTTACAAAAGGCCCTCGATTGGGGAAAAGCATGTGGTTTTAGGGAAATGGGTAGAGGGGAAATGTGGATTTAGGGGTTTTCCTTTTTAAGAAAAGTAAAGTTTAGAAAAAAATTAGAAAAACAAAAGGGTTTGTAAAGTAGCATTTATGGGTCTGGGGGAAGGCCCCTATGATTTTGAGTTGATAGAGTGCTCAGTGGAAAGGGATTAAAAATTTTATTTTGGGGTGGGGGGAAAGTTGTTAGAAGAGGTGAAAAGTTTTTACGAGGTTTAAAAGGGAAGTGTACCGGGGTAGGAAAGAAGGAAATGATTGGGTTTTCAGGGTGAAGGGTTTTCGGCAAAGGGGTGTGTGTCCTCCATGGTTTTTTAATTTGTTTAAAGGATGGGGTTTGTTTTGGGAGGAAATGCAAGAGTTTTGGGAAAGGGGCCAAAATTAAAAAAGTCTGTTGGGGGTGAGAGAGCTTGGGAAAATGAGTCATTGTTTTTTCGGGTGATGAAACAGCGCTGGGGCTGATTCAGTGAGAAAAATGCAGAAGCGGTGACTGAGTTTGGGAAAGTGTTTTGGGAAAAAAAAGTTAAAAGTAAATTTGAATAAAAGCAAGGTTTATTAGGTTTAAAATAGGGTTTTAGGGTCAAGTCAAATTGGGGGGGTGGAGGGTTTTAAAAGGGGGAAAAACTGGGGGAATGAAGTGTTTAAAATATTTTGGGGAAATGGTCTGCAGCGGATGGAACCATTTGGGAAACGGGAGGGTTTTGGGGTTTCATGGGGTTGGGAGGGGGCGAAAATTTTTTGGGGGGGATTTAAAAAATTGTGGAAGTCGAGAAAATTATCTTCGGAAAAGCAAAAATTTGGGGATGTTTGAAGGAATAGTGGTTCCCAAAAAATTTGTATGGTTTGCGAATGCGTGGGGTATGGGTTAAAATTGTGCCGGAGGAGGATGGAAATTCTGGGAAATGAGATGTTTTAGGACAATTGTGGTGGAAATGGTTTGAAACGAAAGGGGTACGTAAGGGTTAAAGAGAATTTTTGGGAAAAAAAAAAGAGCGTGGTTGAGAGAGCAAAAAAGGGTGTTTTGAAGTGGTTTGGGGCACATGGAGAAAGAGTGGGGGAAAAAATTTGACCAAAAAGGGTTTTATGTTTGGAGGGGGAGGGAAAAGAGGAGAAGAGGGAGACCAAATTTTGGAGGGGAAGATTTGGGGTGAAAAAGGGTTTTGGGGGATCGGGGCCCGGAAAATGCAGGAGGGTTAAAGGTAGTGGCAAGGAAATAGTTAAATTGGAGCGATGAGTTATACGGTTTGAAGTGCTGTCAGTGGATTGAAATCAAGGGCATGTGAAGCGTCTGGGTAAACCATGGAAAGCTGTGTAGGTATTTATATTTGCCTGTGTGACGTATGTATATACATGGTGTATTGGGGGTGGTTTGGGCCATTTTCTTACGTCTGTTTCCTTGCTATACTCGCAAACGCGGAGACAGCGACAAAGCTTAATAAAATAAAGAAATGGAGTTAACTTAGCAAAGTAGCCATAAGAGAATGTAGACATAATGACAATTATAGTCCACCATAGACAATAACTGTCACTTAATGTAAAGAGAACAGATAGCCAAAATGAACTAAATAATTCATAATGACAGTACTGCTTTCTACGAAATAATTCCACTGACACTATAGCTACAATGACAATAAAGCAATCTTCACAAAAGAGTAATATTGAAAATACAGGAAACGACAAAATAGCCACCATGACAATTCATCTAATCGTGACAATAATGTCACGATATACATCAATCGCCAGCTAAAAGCTACCATGATCATATTATACTGATATGACAATATAGATTTCAGGATATGTAGTGTCCAGGACAATATAGAATTACGGCAACACCGTAACCAGTAATATACTCACAAATACATTCATAAAAATCGTCATAACAAAATGATCCAACCATGAAAATATTTTACCCTGCCACTATGACTTAAGTGGTAATATAACCAACATAATAATACAATCCAACATGACAGTGGTGAAACTATAAGAATATCGCATATCATGGCAATATATTCACATGATATTTAAATAAAGAAAAAGGAAATTTTCGTTTTTATGATATATCTTCAAGTGCAAAACAACACATTAAAATATGCTACATGAAAACGCAGTCAAACTGTCCATTATAACCATCATCAATAAATAGTCACCATGACAGATATAGTTATCTTAGCAATAGAGCCACTAAAGAGATTATAGTCAAAATTTCAACATTGTCACAATGACAAATACTGTCACCTTAATAGTAAAAGTTATCCGAAAATGATCGCTTATGAAAAAATATGCATGACTTAAAAAAAATGACAATAATCAACTATAAAAGAGATACTCGACAATATAGAC
>NW_027264729.1:0-26956 GCF_036320965.1 Panulirus ornatus
ATGATTCAGGGCGCTTTTCTGAGACTAAAATCGACACAGGTACGGACCTGTGGTGTTTTTTGGCATCCAGGCAGTGAAATGAAGGATTTGAGATATAACACTAGAGTTAGTAAGGGTCCTTTTTCTAACCTAAAATCCACACAGGTACGGACCTGTGGTGTTTTTTGGCATCCAGGCAGTCAGATAAACTAGTTGAGATAAAATACCAAAATGATTCAGGGCGCTTTTCTGAGACTAAAATCGACACAGGTACGGACCTGTGGTGTTTTTTGGCATCAAAGTGGTAAAATGAAGTTGTTGAGATAAAATGTTAAAGTAATTCAAGGGTTTTTTCGAAGCCTAAAATCCACACAGGTACGGACCTGTGGTGTTTTTTGGCATCCAGGCAGTCAGATAAAGTAGTTGAGATAAAATACCAAAATGATTCAGGGCGCTTTTCTGAGACTAAAATCGACACAGGTACGGACCTGTGGTGTTTCTTGGCATCAAAGTGGTAAATTGAAGTTGTTGAGATAAAATGTTAAAGTGATTCATGGGTTTTTTCTAAGCCTAAAATCCACACACGTACAGACCTGTGGTGTTTTTTGGCAATCAGGCAGTCAAATAAAGTAGTTGAGATAAAATACCAAAATGATTCAGGGCCCTTTTCTGAGATTAAAATCGACACAGGTACGGACCTGTGGTGTTTTTTGCCACCTAGGCAGTGAAATGAAGGATTTCAGATATAACACTAGAGTTAGTAAGGGTCCTTTTCTCACACTAAAACCAACACAGGTACGGACCTGTGGTGTTTTTTGGCATCCAGGCAGTCAGATAAAGTAGTTGAGATAAAATACCAAAATGATTCAGGGCGCTTTTCTGAGACTAAAATCGACACAGGTACGGACCTGTGGTGTTTTTTGGCATCAAAGTGGTAAAATGAAGTTGTTGAGATAAAATGTTAAAGTAATTCAGGGTTTTTTTCTAAGCCTAAAATCCACACAGGTACGGACCTGTGGTGTTTTTTGGCATCCAGGCAGTCAAATAAAGTAGTTGAGATAAAATACCAAAATGATTCAGGGCGCTTTTCTGAGACTAAAATCGACACAGGTACGGACCTGTGGTGTTTTTTGCCACCAAGGCAGTGAAATGAAGGATTTGAGATATAACACTAGAGTTAGTAAGGGTCCTTTTCTCACACTAAAACCAACACAGGTACGGACCTGTGGTGTTTTTTGGCATCCAGGCAGTCAATAAAGTAGTTGAGATAAAATACCAAAATGATTCAGGGCGCTTTTCTGAGACTAAAATCGACACAGGTACGGACCTGTGGTGTTTTTTGGCATCAAAGTGGTAAAATGAAGTTGCTGAGATAAAATGTTAAAGTGATTCATGGGTTTTTTCTAAGCCTAAAATCCACACAGGTACGGACCTGTGGTGTTTTTTGGCATCCAGGCAGTCAAATAAAGTAGTTGAGATAAAATACCAAAATGATTCAGGGCGCTTTTCTGAGACTAAAATCAACACAGGTACGGACCTGTAGTGTTTTTTGGTACCCAGGCAGTGAAATGAAGGATTTCAGATATAACACTAGAGTTAGTAAGGGTCCTTTTTTCACCCTAAATCCAACACAGGTACGGACCTGTGGTGTTTTATGGCATCCAGGCAGTCAAATAAAGTAGTTGAGATAAAATACCAAAATGATTCAGGGCGCTTTTCTGAGATTAAAATTGACACAGGTATGGACCTGTGGTGTTTTTTGGCATCAGAGTGGTAAAATGAAGTTGTTGAGATAAAAAGTTAAAGTAATACAGGGTTTTTTTCTAAGGCAAAAATCTACACAGGTACGGACCTGTGGTGTTTTCTGGCATCCAGGCAGTCAAATAAAGTAGTTGAGATAAAATACCAAAATGATTCAGGGCGCTTTTCTGAGACTAAAATCGACACAGGTACGGACCTGTGGTGTTTTTTGGCATCAAAGTGGTAAAATGAAGTTGTTGAGATAAAATGTTAAAGTGATTAAGGGTTTTTTTCTAAGCCTAAAATCCACACAGGTACGGACCTGTGGTGTTTTTTGGCATCCAGGCAGTCAAATAAAGTAGTCGAGATAAAATACCAAAATGATTCAGGGCGATTTTCTGAGACTAAAATCGACACAGGTACGGACCTGTGGTGTTTTTTGGCATCAAAGTGGTAAAATGAAGTTGCTGAGATAAAATGTTAAAGTGATTCATGGGTTTTTTCTAAGCCTAAAATCCACACAGGTACGGACCTGTGGTGTTTTTTGGCAATCAGGCAGTCAAATAAAGTAGTTGAGATAAAATACCAAAATGATTCAGGGCGCTTTTCTGAGACTAAAATTGACACAGGAACGGACCTGTGGTGTTTTTTGGTACCCAGGCAGTGAAATGAAGGATTTCAGATATAACACTAGAGTTAGTAAGGGTCCTTTTCTCACCCTAAAACCAACACAGGTACGGACCTGTGGTGTTTTATGGCATCCAGGCAGTCAAATAAAGTAGTTGAGATAAAATACCAAAATGATTCAGGGCGCTTTTCTAAGACTAAAATCGACACAGGTACGGACCTGTGGTGTTTTTTGGCATCCAGGCAGTCAAATAAAGTAGTTGAGATAAAATACCAAAATGATTCAGGGCGCTTTTCTGAGACTAAAATCGACACAGGTACGGACCTGTGGTGTTTTTGCCACCTAGGCAGTGAAATGAAGGATTTCAGATATAACACTAGAGTTAGTAAGGGTCCTTTTCTCACACTAAAACCAACACAGGTACGGACCTGTGGTGTTTTTTGGCATCCAGGCAGTCAGATAAAGTAGTTGAGATAAAATACCAAAATGATTCAGGGCGCTTTTCTGAGACTAAAATCGACACAGGTACGGACCTGTGGTGTTTTTTGGCATCAAAGTGGTAAAATGAAGTTGTTGAGATAAAATGTTAAAGTAATTCAGGATTTTTTTCTAAGCCTAAAATCCACACAGGTACGGACCTGTGGTGTTTTTTGGCATCCAGGCAGTGAAATAAAGTAGTTGAGATACAATACCAAAATGATTCAGGGCGCTTTTCTGAGACTAAAATCGACACAGGTACGGACCTGTGGTGTTTTTTGCTACCCAGGCAGTGAAATGAAGGATTTGAGATATAACACTAGAGTTAGTAAGGGTCCTTTTCTCACACTAAAACCAACACAGGTACGGACCTGTGGTGTTTTATGGCATCCAGGCAGTCAATTAAAGTAGTTGAGATAAAATACCAAAATGATTCAGGGCGCTTTTCTGAGACTAAAATCGACACAGGTACGGACCTGTGGTGTTTTTTGGCATCAAAGTGGTAAAATGAAGTTGCTGAGATAAAATGTTAAAGTGATTCATGGGTTTTTTCTAAGCCTAAAATCCACACAGGTACGGACCTGTGGTGTTTTTTGGCATCCAGGCAGTCAAATAAAGTAGTTGAGATAAAATACCAAAATGATTCAGGGCGCTTTTCTGAGACTAAAATCAACACAGGTACGGACCTGTAGTGTTTTTTGGTACCCAGGCAGTGAAATGAAGGATTTCAGATATAACACTAGAGTTAGTAAGGGTCCTTTTTTCACACTAAATCCAACACAGGTACGGACCTGTGGTGTTTTATGGCATCCAGGCAGTCAAATAAAGTAGTTGAGATAAAATACCAAAATGATTCAGGGCGCTTTTCTGAGATTAAAATTGACACAGGTATGGACCTGTGGTGTTTTTTGGCATCAGAGTGGTAAAATGAAGTTGTTGAGATAAAAAGTTAAAGTAATACAGGGTTTTTTTCTAAGGCAAAAATCTACACAGGTATGGACCTGTGGTGTTTTCTGGCATCCAGGCAGTCAAATAAAGTAGATGAGATAAAATACCAAAATGATTCAGGGCGCTTTTCTGAGACTAAAATCGACACAGGTACGGACCTGTGGTGTTTTTTGGCATCAAAGTGGTAAAATGAAGTTGTTGAGATAAAATGTTAAAGTGATTAAGGGTTTTTTTCTAAGCGTAAAATCCACACAGGTACGGACCTGTGGTGTTTTTTGGCAATCAGGCAGTCAAATAAAGTAGTTGAGATAAAATACCAAAATGATTCAGGGCGCTTTTCTGAGACTAAAATCGACACAGGTACGGACCTGTGGTGTTTTTTGCCACCTAGGCAGTGAAATGAAGGATTTCAGATATAACACTAGAGTTAGTAAGGGTCCTTTTCTCACCCTAAAACCAACACAGGTACGGACCTGTGGTGTTTTTTGGCATCCAGGCAGTCAGATAAAGTAGTTGAGATAAAATACCAAAATGATTCAGGGCGCTTTTCTGAGACTAAAATCGACACAGGTACGGACCTGTGGTGTTTTTTGGCATCAAAGTGGTAAAATGAAGTTGTTGAGATAAAATGTTAAAGTGATTCAGGGTTTTTTCTAAGCCTAAAATCCACACAGGTACGGACCTGTGGTGTTTTTTGGCATCCAGGCAGTGAAATAAAGTAGTTGAGATAAAATACCAAAATGATTCAGGGCGCTTTTCTGAGACTAAAATCGACACAGGTACGGACCTGTGGTGTTTTTGCCACCTAGGCAGTGAAATGAAGGATTTCAGATATAACACTAGAGTTAGTAAGGGTCCTTTTCTCACACTAAAACCAACACAGGTACGGACCTGTGGTGTTTTTTGGCATCCAGGCAGTCAGATAAAGTAGTTGAGATAAAATACCAAAATGATTCAGGGCGCTTTTCTGAGACTAAAATCGACACAGGTACGGACCTGTGGTGTTTTTTGGCATCAAAGTGGTAAAATGAAGTTGTTGAGATAAAATGTTAAAGTAATTCAGGGTTTTTTTCTAAGCCTAAAATCCACACAGGTACGGACCTGTGGTGTTTTTTGGCATCCAGGCAGTGAAATAAAGTAGTTGAGATACAATACCAAAATGATTCAGGGCGCTTTTCTGAGACTAAAATCGACACAGGTACGGACCTGTGGTGTTTTTTGCTACCCAGGCAGTGAAATGAAGGATTTCAGATATAACACTAGAGTTAGTAAGGGTCCTTTTCTCACACTAAAACCAACACAGGTACGGACCTGTGGTTTTTTGGCATCCAGGGAGTCAGATAAAGTAGTTGAGATAAAATACCAAAATGATTCAGGGCGCTTTTCTGAGACTAAAATCGACACAGGTACGGACCTGTGGTGTTTTTTGGCATCAAAGTGGTAAAATGAAGTTGTTGAGATAAAATGTTAAAGTAATTCAGGGTTTTTTTCTAAGCCTAAAATCCACACAGGTACGGACCTGTGGTGTTTTTTGGCATCCAGGCAGTCAAATAAAGTAGTTGAGATAAAATACCAAAATGATTCAGGGCGCTTTTCTGAGACTAAAATCGACACAGGTACGGACCTGTGGTGTTTTTTGCCACCTAGGCAGTGAAATGAAGGATTTCAGATATAACACTAGAGTTAGTAAGGGTCCTTTTCTCACACTAAAACCAACACAGGTACGGACCTGTGGTGTTTTATGGCATCCAGGCAGTCAATAAAGTAGTTGAGATAAAATACCAAAATGATTCAGGGCGCTTTTCTGAGACTAAAATCGACACAGGTACGGACCTGTGGTGTTTTTTGGCATCAAAGTGGTAAAATGAAGTTGTTGAGATAAAATGTTAAAGTAATTCAGGGTTTTTTCTAAGCCTAAAATCCACACAGGTACGGACCTGTGGTGTTTTTTGGCATCCAGGCAGTGAAATAAAGTAGTTGAGATAAAATACCAAAATGATTCAGGGCGCTTTTCTGAGACTAAAATCGACACAGGTACGGACCTGTGGTGTTTTTTGCTACCTAGGCAGTGAAATGAAGGATTTCAGATATAACACTAGAGTTAGTAAGGGTCCTTTTCTCACACTAAAACCAACACAGGTACGGACCTGTGGTGTTTTATGGCATCCAGGCAGTCAATTAAAGTAGTTGAGATAAAATACCAAAATGATTCAGGGCGCTTTTCTGAGACTAAAATCGACACAGGTACGGACCTGTGGTGTTTTTTGGCATCAAAGTGGTAAAATGAAGTTGCTGAGATAAAATGTTAAAGTGATTCATGGGTTTTTTCTAAGCCTAAAATCCACACAGGTACGGACCTGTGGTGTTTTTTGGCATCCAGGCAGTCAAATAAAGTAGTTGAGATAAAATACCAAAATGATTCAGGGTGCTTTTCTGAGACTAAAATCGACACAGGTACGGACCTGTGGTGTTTTTTGGCATCAAAGTGGTAAAATGAAGTTGTTGAGATAAAATGTTAAAGTAATTCAGGGTTTTTTTCTAAGCCTAAAATCCACACAGGTACGGACCTGTGGTGTTTTTTGGCATCCAGGCAGTGAAATAAAGTAGTTGAGATACAATACCAAAATGATTCAGGGTGCTTTTCTGAGACTAAAATCGACAAAGGTACGGACCTCTGGTGTTTTTTGCCACCTAGGCAGTGAAATGAAGGATTTCAGATATAACACTAGAGTTAGTAAGGGTCCTTTTCTCACCCTAAAAGCAACATAGGTACGGACCTATGGTGTTTTATGGCATCCAGGCAGTCAATTAAAGTAGTTGAGATAAAATACCAAAATGATTCAGGGCGCTTTTCTGAGACTAAAATCGACACAGGTACGGACCTGTGGTGTTTTTTGGCATCAAAGTGGTAAAATGAAGTTGTTGAGATAAAATGTTAAAGTATTCAGGGTTTTTTTCTAAGCCTAAAATCCACACAGGTACGGACCTGTGGTGTTTTTTGGCATCCAGGCAGTCAAATAAAGTAGTTGAGATAAAATACCAAAATGATTCAGGGCGCTTTTCTGAGACTAAAATCGACACAGGTACGGACCTGTGGTGTTTTTTGCCACCTAGGCAGTGAAATGAAGGATTTCAGATATAACACTAGAGTTAGTAAGGGTCCTTTTCTCACCCTAAAAGCAACACAGGTACGGACCTGTGGTGTTTTATGGCATCCAGGCAGTCAATTAAAGTAGTTGAGATAAAATACCAAAATGATTCAGGGCGCTTTTCTGAGACTAAAATCGACACAGGTACGGACCTGTGGTGTTTTTTGGCATCAAAGTGGTAAAATGAAGTTGTTGAGATAAAATGTTAAAGTGATTCAGGGTTTTTTTCTAAGCCTAAAATCCACACAGGTACGGACCTGTGGTGTTTTTTGGCATCCAGGCAGTCAGATAAAGTAGTTGAGATAAAATACCAAAATGATTCAGGGCGCTTTTCTGAGACTAAAATCGACACAGGTACGGACCTGTGGTGTTTTTTGGCATCAAAGTGGTAAAATGAAGTTGTTGAGATAAAATGTTAAAGTGATTCAGGGGTTTTTTCTAAGCCTAAAATCCACACAGGTACGGACCTGTGGTGTTTTTTGGCATCCAGGCAGTCAAATAAAGTAGTTGAGATAAAATACCAAAATGATTCAGGGCGCTTTTCTGAGACTAAAATCGACACAGGTACGGACCTGTGGTGTTTTTTGGCATCAAAGTGGTAAAATGAAGTTGCTGAGATAAAATGTTAAAGTGATTCATGGGTTTTTTCTAAGCCTAAAATCCACACAGGTACGGACCTGTGGTGTTTTTTGGCATCCAGGCAGTCAGATAAAGTAGTTGAGATAAAATACCAAAATGATTCAGGGCGCTTTTCTGAGACTAAAATCGACACAGGTACGGACCTGTGGTGTTTTTTGGCATCAAAGTGGTAAAATGAAGTTGTTGAGATAAAATGTTAAAGTGATTCATGGGTTTTTTCTAAGCCTAAAATCCACACACGTACAGACCTGTGGTGTTTTTTGGCAATCAGGCAGTCAAATAAAGTAGTTGAGATAAAATACCAAAATGATTCAGGGCCCTTTTCTGAGATTAAAATCGACACAGGTACGGACCTGTGGTGTTTTTGCCACCTAGGCAGTGAAATGAAGGATTTCAGATATAACACTAGAGTTAGTAAGGGTCCTTTTCTCACACTAAAACCAACACAGGTACGGACCTGTGGTGTTTTTTGGCATCCAGGCAGTCAGATAAAGTAGTTGAGATAAAATACCAAAATGATTCAGGGCGCTTTTCTGAGACTAAAATCGACACAGGTACGGACCTGTGGTGTTTTTTGGCATCAAAGTGGTAAAATGAAGTTGCTGAGATAAAATGTTAAAGTGATTCATGGGTTTTTTCTAAGCCTAAAATCCACACAGGTACGGACCTGTGGTGTTTTTTGGCATCCAGGCAGTCAAATAAAGTAGTTGAGATAAAATACCAAAATGATTCAGGGCGCTTTTCTGAGACTAAAATCAACACAGGTACGGACCTGTAGTGTTTTTTGGTACCCAGGCAGTGAAATGAAGGATTTCAGATATAACACTAGAGTTAGTAAGGGTCCTTTTTTCACCCTAAATCCAACACAGGTACGGACCTGTGGTGTTTTATGGCATCCAGGCAGTCAAATAAAGTAGTTGAGATAAAATACCAAAATGATTCAGGGCGCTTTTCTGAGATTAAAATTGACACAGGTATGGACCTGTGGTGTTTTTTGGCATCAGAGTGGTAAAATGAAGTTGTTGAGATAAAAAGTTAAAGTAATACAGGGTTTTTTTCTAAGGCAAAAATCTACACAGGTACGGACCTGTGGTGTTTTCTGGCATCCAGGCAGTCAAATAAAGTAGTTGAGATAAAATACCAAAATGATTCAGGGCGCTTTTCTGAGACTAAAATCGACACAGGTACGGACCTGTGGTGTTTTTTGGCATCAAAGTGGTAAATGAAGTTGTTGAGATAAAATGTTAAAGTGATTAAGGGTCTTTTTTCTAAGCCTAAAATCCACACAGGTACGGACCTGTGGTGTTTTTTGGCATCCAGGCAGTCAAATAAAGTAGTCGAGATAAAATACCAAAATGATTCAGGGCGCTTTTCTGAGACTAAAATCGACACAGGTACGGACCTGTGGTGTTTTTTGGCATCAAAGTGGTAAAATGAAGTTGCTGAGATAAAATGTTAAAGTGATTCATGGGTTTTTTTCTAAGCCTAAAATCCACACAGGTACGGACCTGTGGTGTTTTTTGGCAATCAGGCAGTCAAATAAAGTAGTTGAGATAAAATACCAAAATGATTCAGGGCGCTTTTCTGAGACTAAAATCGACACAGGTACGGACCTGTGGTGTTTTTTGCTACCCAGGCAGTGAAATGAAGGATTTGAGATATAACACTAGAGTTAGTAAGGGTCCTTTTCTCACACTAAAACCAACACAGGTACGGACCTGTGGTGTTTTATGGCATCCAGGCAGTCAATTAAAGTAGTTGAGATAAAATACCAAAATGATTCAGGGCGCTTTTCTGAGACTAAAATCGACACAGGTACGGACCTGTGGTGTTTTTTGGCATCAAAGTGGTAAAATGAAGTTGCTGAGATAAAATGTTAAAGTGATTCATGGGTTTTTTCTAAGCCTAAAATCCACACAGGTACGGACCTGTGGTGTTTTTTGGCATCCAGGCAGTCAAATAAAGTAGTTGAGATAAAATACCAAAATGATTCAGGGCGCTTTTCTGAGACTAAAATCAACACAGGTACGGACCTGTAGTGTTTTTTGGTACCCAGGCAGTGAAATGAAGGATTTCAGATATAACACTAGAGTTAGTAAGGGTCCTTTTTTCACCCTAAATCCAACACAGGTACGGACCTGTGGTGTTTTATGGCATCCAGGCAGTCAAATAAAGTAGTTGAGATAAAATACCAAAATGATTCAGGGCGCTTTTCTGAGATTAAAATTGACACAGGTATGGACCTGTGGTGTTTTTTGGCATCAGAGTGGTAAAATGAAGTTGTTGAGATAAAAAGTTAAAGTAATACAGGGTTTTTTTCTAAGGCAAAAATCTACACAGGTACGGACCTGTGGTGTTTTCTGGCATCCAGGCAGTCAAATAAAGTAGTTGAGATAAAATACCAAAATGATTCAGGGCGCTTTTCTGAGACTAAAATCGACACAGGTACGGACCTGTGGTGTTTTTTGGCATCAAAGTGGTAAAATGAAGTTGTTGAGATAAAATGTTAAAGTGATTAAGGGTTTTTTTCTAAGCGTAAAATCCACACAGGTACGGACCTGTGGTGTTTTTTGGCATCCAGGCAGTCAAATAAAGTAGTCGAGATAAAATACCAAAATGATTCAGGGCGATTTTCTGAGACTAAAATCGACACAGGTACGGACCTGTGGTGTTTTTTGGCATCAAAGTGGTAAAATGAAGTTGCTGAGATAAAATGTTAAAGTGATTCATGGGTTTTTTCTAAGCCTAAAATCCACACAGGTACGGACCTGTGGTGTTTTTTGGCAATCAGGCAGTCAAATAAAGTAGTTGAGATAAAATACCAAAATGATTCAGGGCGCTTTTCTGAGACTAAAATTGACACAGGAACGGACCTGTGGTGTTTTTTGGTACCCAGGCAGTGAAATGAAGGATTTCAGATATAACACTAGAGTTAGTAAGGGTCCTTTTCTCACCCTAAAACCAACACAGGTACGGACCTGTGGTGTTTTATGGCATCCAGGCAGTCAAATAAAGTAGTTGAGATAAAATACCAAAATGATTCAGGGCGCTTTTCTAAGACTAAAATCGACACAGGTACGGACGGACCTGTGGTGTTTTTTGGCATCCAGGCAGTCAGATAAAGTAGTTGGAATAAAATACCAAATGATTCAGGGTATTTTCTGAGACTAAAATCGACACAGGTACGGACCTGTGGTGTTTTTTGGCATCAGAGTGTAAAATAAGTGTTGAGATAAAATAGCAAAATATTCAGGTTTTTCTGAGCTAAAATCACACAGGTACGGACCTGTGGTGTTTTTTGCACCAGGCAGTAAATAAATTTGAGATAAATACAAAATGATTCAGTAAGGTTTTTCTAACTAAAACCACACAGGTACGGACCTGTGGTGTTTTTTGGCATCCAGAGGGAAATAAAGTGTTGAGATAAAATTCCAAATGATTCAGGGCTTTTTGAAGACTAAAATCACACAGGTACGGACCTGTGGTGTTTTTTGGCATCAGGGTAAAAAGTAGTTGTGAATAAAATGAAAATGATTCATGGGTTTTCTAAACTAAAATCACACAGGTACGGACCTGTGGTGTTTTTTGGCATCAGGCGTAAATAAGTTGTTGAGATAAAATTTAAATGATTCATGGGTTTTATCTAAGCCTAAAATCCCACACACGTACAGACCTGTGGTGTTTTTTGGCAACTCAGGCAGTCAAATAAAGTAGTTGACATAAATACCAAAATGATTCAGGGCTCTTTTCTGAGATTAAAATCGACACACGGTACGACTGTGGTGTTTTTGCCACCTAGGCAGTGAAATGAAGGATGTCAGATATAACACTAGAGTTAGTAAGGGTCCCTTTTTCACACTAAAACCCAACACAGGTACGGACCTGTGGTGTTTTTTGGCATCCAGGCAGTCAGATAAAGTAGTTGAGATAAAATACCAAAATGATTCAGGGCGCTTTTCTGAGACTAAAATCGACACAGGTACGGACCTGTGGTGTTTTTTGGCATCAAAGTGGTAAAATGAAGTTGTTGAGATAAAATGTAAAGTGATTCATGGGTTTTTTCTAAGCCTAAAATCCACACAGGTACGGACCTGTGGTGTTTTTTGGCATCCAGGCAGTCAAATAAAGTAGTTGAGATAAAATACCAAAATGATTCAGGGCGCTTTTCTGAGACTAAAATCGACACAGGTACGGACCTGTGGTGTTTTTTGGCATCAAAGTGGTAAAATGAAGTTGTTGAGATAAAATGTTAAAGTGATTCATGGGTTTTTTCTAAGCCTAAAATCCACACAGGTACGGACCTGTGGTGTTTTTTGGCATCCAGGCAGTCAAATAAAGTAGTTGAGATAAAATACCAAAATGATTCAGGGCGCTTTTCTGAGACTAAAATCGACACAGGTACGGACCTGTGGTGTTTTTTGCTACCCAGGCAGTGAAATGAAGGATTTCAGATATAACACTAGAGTTAGTAAGGGTCCTTTTCTCACACTAAAACCAACACAGGTACGGACCTGTGGTGTTTTATGGCATCCAGGCAGTCAAATAAAGTAGTTGAGATAAAATACCAAAATGATTCAGGGTGCTTTTCTGAGACTAAAATCAACACAGGTACGGACCTGTGGTGTTTTTTGGCAATCAGGCAGTCAAATAAAGTAGTTGAGATAAAATACCAAAATGATTCAGGGCGCTTTTCTGAGACTAAAATGACACAGGAACGGACCTGTGGTGTTTTTTTGGTACCCAGGCAGTGAAATGAAGGATTTCAGATATAACACTAGAGTTAGTAAGGGTCCTTTTCTCACCCTAAAACCAACACAGGTACGGACCTGTGGTGTTTTATGGCATCCAGGCAGTCAGATAAACTAGTTGAGATAAAATACCAAAATGATTCAGGGCGCTTTTCTGAGACTAAAATCGACACAGGTACGGACCTGTGGTGTTTCTTGGCATCAAAGTGGTAAATTGAAGTTGTTGAGATAAAATGTTAAAGTGATTCATGGGTTTTTTTCTAAGCCTAAAATCCACAGACGTACAGACCTGTGGTGTTTTTTGGCAATCAGGCAGTCAAATAAAGTAGTTGAGATAAAATACCAAAATGATTCAGGGCGCTTTTCTGAGACTAAAATCGACACAGGTACGGACCTGTGGTGTTTTTTGGCATCAAAGTGGTAAAATGAAGTTGTTGAGATAAAATGTTAAAGTGATTAAGGGTTTTTTTCTAAGCCTAAAATCCACACAGGTACGGACCTGTGGTGTTTTTTGGCATCCAGGCAGTCAAATAAAGTAGTCGAGATAAAATACCAAAATGATTCAGGGCGATTTTCTGAGACTAAAATCGACACAGGTACGGACCTGTGGTGTTTTTTGGCATCAAAGTGGTAAAATGAAGTTGCTGAGATAAAATGTTAAAGTGATTCATGGGTTTTTTCTAAGCCTAAAATCCACACAGGTACGGACCTGTGGTGTTTTTTGGCAATCAGGCAGTCAAATAAAGTAGTTGAGATAAAATACCAAAATGATTCAGGGCGCTTTTCTGAGACTAAAATTGACACAGGAACGGACCTGTGGTGTTTTTTGGTACCCAGGCAGTGAAATGAAGGATTTCAGATATAACACTAGAGTTAGTAAGGGTCCTTTTCTCACCCTAAAACCAACACAGGTACGGACCTGTGGTGTTTTATGGCATCCAGGCAGTCAAATAAAGTAGTTGAGATAAAATACCAAAATGATTCAGGGCGCTTTTCTAAGACTAAAATCGACACAGGTACGGACGGACCTGTGGTGTTTTTTGGCATCCAGGCAGTCAGATAAAGTAGTTGAGATAAAATACCAAAATGATTCAGGGCGATTTTCTGAGACTAAAATCGACACAGGTACGGACCTGTGGTGTTTTTTGGCATCAAAGTGGTAAAATGAAGTTGTTGAGATAAAATGTTAAAGTAATTCAGGGTTTTTTTCTAAGCCTAAAATCCACACAGGTACGGACCTGTGGTGTTTTTTGGCATCCAGGCAGTCAGATAAAGTAGTTGAGATAAAATACCAAAATGATTCAGGGCGCTTTTCTGAGACTAAAATCGACACAGGTACGGACCTGTGGTGTTTTTTGGTACCCAGGCAGTGAAATGAAGGATTTCAGATATAACACTAGAGTTAGTAAGGGTCCTTTTCTCACCCTAAAACCAACACAGGTACGGACCTGTGGTGTTTTATGGCATCCAGGCAGTCAGATAAAGTAGTTGAGATAAAATACCAAAATGATTCAGGGCGCTTTTCTGAGACTAAAATCGACACAGGTACGGACCTGTGGTGTTTTTTGGCATCAAAGTGGTAAAATGAAGTTGTTGAGATAAAATGTTAAAGTAATTCAGGGTTTTTTTCTAAGCCTAAAATCACACAGGTACGGACCTGTGGTGTTTTTCTGGCATCCAGGCAGTCAAATAAAGTAGTTGAGATAAAATACCAAAATGATTCAGGGCGCTTTTCTGAGACTAAAATCGACACAGGTACGGACCTGTGGTGTTTTTTGGCATCCAAGGCAGTGAAATGAAGGATTTGAGATAAACACTAGAGTTAGTAAGGGTCTTTTCTCAGCCTAAAATCCACACAGGTACGGACCTGTGGTGTTTTTTGGCATCCAGGCAGTCAAATAAAGTAGTCGAGATAAAATACCAAAATGATTCAGGGCGATTTTCTGAGACTAAAATCGACACAGGTACGGACCTGTGGTGTTTTTTGGCATCAAAGTGGTAAAATGAAGTTGCTGAGATAAAATGTTAAAGTGATTCATGGGTTTTTTCTAAGCCTAAAATCCACACAGGTACGGACCTGTGGTGTTTTTTGGCAATCAGGCAGTCAAATAAAGTAGTTGAGATAAAATACCAAAATGATTCAGGGCGCTTTTCTGAGACTAAAATTGACACAGGAACGGACCTGTGGTGTTTTTTGGTACCCAGGCAGTGAAATGAAGGATTTCAGATATAACACTAGAGTTAGTAAGGGTCCTTTTCTCACCCTAAAACCAACACAGGTACGGACCTGTGGTGTTTTATGGCATCCAGGCAGTCAAATAAAGTAGTTGAGATAAAATACCAAAATGATTCAGGGCGCTTTTCTAAGACTAAAATCGACACTGGTACGGACGGACCTGTGGTGTTTTTTGGCATCCAGGCAGTCAGATAAAGTAGTTGAGATAAAATACCAAAATGATTTAGGGCGATTTTCTGAGACTAAAATCGACACAGGTACGGACCTGTGGTGTTTTTTGGCATCAAAGTGGTAAAATGAAGTTGTTGAGATAAAATGTTAAAGTAATTCAGGGTTTTTTTCTAAGCCTAAAATCCACACAGGTACGGACCTGTGGTGTTTTTTGGCATCCAGGCAGTCAGATAAACTAGTTGAGATAAAATACCAAAATGATTCAGGGCGTTTTTCTGAGACTAAAATCGACACAGGTACGGACCTGTGGTGTTTTTTGGCATCAAATTGGTAAAATGAAGTTGTTGAGATAAAATGTTAAAGTAATTCAAGGGTTTTTTCGAAGCCTAAAATCCACACAGGTACGGACCTGTGGTGTTTTTTGGCATCCAGGCAGTCAGATAAAGTAGTTGAGATAAAATACCAAAATGATTCAGGGCGCTTTTCTGAGACTAAAATCGACACAGGTACGGACCTGTGGTGTTTTTTGGCATCAAAGTGGTAAATTGAAGTTGTTGAGATAAAATGTTAAAGTGATTCATGGGTTTTTTCTAAGCCTAAAATCCACACACGTACAGACCTGTGGTGTTTTTTGGCAATCAGGCAGTCAAATAAAGTAGTTGACATAAAATAACAAAATGATTCAGGGCCCTTTTCTGAGATTAAAATCGACACAGGTACGGACCTGTGGTGTTTTTTGGCATCCAGGCAGTCAGATAAAGTAGTTGAGATAAAATACCAAAATGATTCAGGGCGCTTTTCTGAGACTAAAATCGACACAGGTACGGACCTGTGGTATTTTTTGGCATCAAAGTGGTAAAATGAAGTTGTTGAGATAAAATGCTAAAGTAATTCAGGGTTTTTTTCTAAGCCTAAAACAAACACAGGTATGGACCTGTGGTGTTTTTTAGCATCCAGGCAGTCAGATAAAGTACTTGAGATAAAATACAAAAATGATTCAGGGCGCTTTTCTAAGACTAAAATCGACACAGGTATGGACCTGTGGTGTTTTTTGCTACCCAGGCAGTGAAATGAAGGATTTCAGATATAACACTAGAGTTAGTAAGGGTCCTTTTCTCACACTAAAACCAACACAGGTACGGACCTGTGGTGTTTTTGGCATCCAGGGAGTCAGATAAAGTATTTGAGATAAAATACAAAAATGATTCAGGGAGCTTTTCTAAGACTAAAATCGACACAGGTATGGACCTGTGGTGTTTTATGGCATCCAGGCAGTCACATAAAGTAGTTGAGATAAAATACCAAAATGATTCAGGGCGCTTTTCTGAGAATAAAATTGACACAGGTACGGACCTATGGTGTTTTTTTGCCACCCAGGCAGTGAAATGAAGGATTTCAGATATAACAATAGAGTTAGTATGGACCCTTTTCTCACACTAAAACCAACACAGCTACGGACCTGTGGTGTTTTTTGGCATCCAGGCAGTCAGATAAAGTAGTTGAGATAAAATACCAAAATGATTCAGGGCGCTTTTCTGAGACTAAAATCGACACAGGTACGGACCTGTGGTGTTTTTTGACATCAAAGCGGTAAAATGAAGTTGTTGAAATAAAATGTTAAAGTAATTCAGGGTTTTTTCTTAGCCTAAAATCCACACAGGTACGGACCTGTGGTGTTTTTTGGCATCCAGGCAGTCAGATAAAGTAGTTGAGATAAAATACCAAAATGATTCAGGGCGCTTTTCTGAGACTAAAATCGACACAGGTACGGACCTGTGGTGTTTTATGGCATCCAGGCAGTCAAATAAAATAGTTGAGATAAAATGCCAAAATGATTCAGGGCGGTTTTCTGAGACTAAAATCGACACAGGTACGGACCTGTGGTGTTTTTTCCACCCAGGCAGTGATATGAAGGATTTCAGATATAACACTAGAGTTAGTAAGGGTCCTTTTATCACCCTAAAAACAACACAGGTACGGACCTGTGGTGTTTTATGGCATCCAGGCAGTCAAATAAAGTAGTTGAGATAAAATACCAAAATGATTCAGGGTGCTTTTCTAAGACTAAAATCAACACAGGTACGGACCTGTGGTGTTTTTTGCCACCCAGGCAGTGATATGAAGGATTTCAGATATAACACTAGAGTTAGTAAGGGTCCTTTTCTCACACTAAAACCAACACAGGTACGGACATGTGGTGTTTTTTGGCATCCAGGTAGTCAGATAAAGTAGTTGAGATAAAATACCAAAATGATTCACGGCGCTTTTCTGAGACTAAAATCGCGACAGGTACGGATCTGTGGTGTTTTATGGCATCCAGGCAGTCAAATAAATTAGTTGAGATAAAATAGCAAAATGATGCAGGGCGCTTTTCTCAGACTAAAATCGACACAGGTACAGACATGTGGTGTTTTTTGCCATCAAAGTGGTAAAATGAAGTTGTTGAGATAAAATGTTAAAGTGATTCAGGGGTTTTTTCTAAGCCAAAAATCCACACAGGTATGGACCTGTGGTGTTTTTTGGCATCCAGGAAGTCTAATAAAGTAGTTGAGATAAAATACCAAAATGATTCAGGGCGGTTTTCTGAAACTACAATCGACACAGGTACGGACCTGTGGTGTTTTTTGCTACCCAGGCAGTGATATGAAGGATTTCAGATATAACACTAGAGTTAGTAAGGGTCCTTTTCTCACCCTAAAACCAACACAGGTACGGACCTGTGGTGTTTTATGGCATCCAGGCAGTCAAATAAAGTAGTTGAGATAAAATACCAAAATGATTCAGGGCACTTTTCTAAGACTAAAATCGACACAGGTACGGACCTGTGGTGTTTTTTGCCACCCAGGCAGTGAAATGAAGATTTCAGATATAACACTAGAGTTAGTAAGGGTACTTTTCTCACACTAAAACCAACACAGGTACGGACCTGTGGTGTTTTTTGGCATCCAGGCAGTCACATAAAGTAGTTGAGATAAATACCAAATGATTTAGGGCGCTTTTCTGAGACTAAAATCGACACAGGTACGGACCTGTGGTGTTTTCTGGCATCAAAGTGGTAAAATGAAGTTGTTGAGATAAAATGTTAAAGTAATTCAGGGTTTTTTTCTAAGCCTAAAATCCAAACAGGTACGGACCTATGGTGTTATTTGGCATCCAGGCAGTCAAATAAAGCAGTTGAGATAAAATACCAAAATGATTCAGGGCGCTTTTCTGAGACAAAAATCGACACATATACGGACCTGTGGTGTTTTTTGGCATTCAGGCAGTCAAATAATGTAGTTGAGATAAAATACCAAAATGATTCAGGGCGCTTTTGTAAGACTAAAATCGACACAGGTACGGACCTGTGGTGTTTTTTGCCACCCAGGCAGTGAAATGAAGGATTTCAGATATAACACTAGAGTTAGTAAGGGTCCTTTTCTCACACTAAAACCAACAGAGGTATGGACTTGTGGTGTTTTTTGGCATCCAGTCAGTCAAATAAATTAGTTGAGATAAAATACCAAAATGATTCAGGGCGCTTTTCTGAGACTAAAATCGACACAGGTACGGACCTGTGGTGTTTTTTGGTACCCAGGCAGTGATATGAAGGATTTCAGATATAACACTAGAGTTAGTAAGGGTCCTTTTCTCACCCTAAAACCAACACAGGTACGGACCTGTGGTGTTTTATGGCATCCACGCAGTCAAATAAAGTAGCTGAGATAAAATAACAAAATGATTCAGGGCGCTTTTCTGAGACTAAAATCGACACAGGTATGGACCTGTGGTGTTTTATGGCATACAGGCAGTCAAATAAAGTAGTTCAGATAAAATACCAAAATGATTCAGGGCGCTTTTCTGAGACTAAAATCGACACAGGTACGGACCTGTGGTGTTTTTTGGCATCCTGACTGTCAAATAAAGTAGTTGAGATAAAATACCAAAATGATTCAGGGCGCTTTTCTGAGACTAAACTCGACACAGGTACGGACCTGTGGTGTTTTTTGCTACCCAGGCAGTGATATGAAGGATTTCAGATATAACACTAGAGTTAGTAAGGGTCCTTTTCTCACCCTAAAACCAACACAGGTACGGACCTGTGGTGTTTTATGGCATCCAGGCAGTCAAATAAAGTAGTTGAGATAAAATACCAAAATGATTCAGGGCACTTTTCTAAGACTAAAATCGACACAGGTACGGACCTGTGGTGTTTTTTGCCACCCAGGCAGTGAAATGAAGATTTCAGATATAACACTAGAGTTAGTAAGGGTACTTTTCTCACACTAAAACCAACACAGGTACGGACCTGTGGTGTTTTTTGGCATCCAGGCAGTCAGATAAAGTAGTTGAGATAAATACCAAATGATTTAGGGCGCTTTTCTGAGACTAAAATCGACACAGGTACGGACCTGTGGTGTTTTCTGGCATCAAAGTGGTAAAATGAAGTTGTTGAGATAAAATGTTAAAGTAATTCAGGGGTTTTTTCTAAGCCTAAAATCCAAACAGGTACGGACCTATGGTGTTATTTGGCATCCAGGCAGTCAAATAAAGCAGTTGAGATAAAATACCAAAATGATTCAGGGCGCTTTTCTGAGACAAAAATCGACACATATACGGACCTGTGGTGTTTTTTGGCATTCAGGCAGTCAAATAATGTAGTTGAGATAAAATACCAAAATGATTCTGGGCGCTTTTCTAAGACTAAAATCGACACAGGAACGGACCTGTGGTGTTTTTTGCCACCCAGGCAGTGAAATGAAGGATTTCAGATATAACACTAGAGTTAGTAAGGGTCCTTTTCTCACACTAAAACCAACAGAGGTATGGACTTGTGGTGTTTTTTGGCATCCAGTCAGTCAAATAAATTAGTTGAGATAAAATACCAAAATGATTCAGGGCGCTTTTCTGAGACTAAAATCGACACAGGTACGGACCTGTGGTGATTTTTGGTACCCAGGCAGTGATATGAAGGATTTCAGATATAACACTAGAGGTAGTAAGGGTCCTTTTCTCACACTAAAACCAACACAGGTATGGACCTGTGGTGTTTTATGGCATAGAGGCAGTCAAATAACGTAGTTGAGATACAATACCAAAATGATTCAGGGCGCTTTTCTGAGACTAAAATCGACACATGTATGGACCTGTGGTGTTTTATGGCATACAGGCAGTCAAATAAAGTAGCTGAGATAAAATACCAAAATGATTCAGGGCGCTTTTCTGAGACTAAAATCGACACAGGTACGGACCTGTGGTGTTTTTTGGCATCAAAGTGGTAAAATGAAGTTGTTGAGATAAAATGTTAAAGTAATTAAGGGTTTTTTCTAAGCCTAAAATCCACACAGGTATGGACCTGTGGTGTTTTTTGGCATCCAGGTAGTCAGATAAAGAAGTTGAGATAAAATACCAAAATGATTCAGGGCGCTTTTCTGAGACTAAAATCGACACAGGTACGGACCTGTGGTGTTTTATGGCATCCAGGCAGTCAAATAAAGTAGTTGAGATAAAATGCCAAAATGATTCAGGGCACTTTTCTGAGACTAAAATCGACACAGGTACGGACCTGTGGTGTTTTATGGCATCCAGGCAGTCAAATAAATTAGTTGAGATAAAATACCAAAATGATTCAGGGCGCTTTTCTCAGACTAAAATCGACACAGGTACGGACCTGTGGTGTTTTTTGGCATCAAAGTGGTAAAATGAAGTTGTTGAGATAAAATGTTAAAGTGATTCAGGGTTTTTTTCTAAGCCTAAAATCCACACAGGTATGGACCTGTGGTGTTTTTTGGCATCCAGGAAGTCAAATAAAGTAGTTGAGATAAAATACCAAAATGATTGAGGGCCCTTTTCTGAGACTAAAATCGACACAGGGACGGACCTGTGGTGTTTTTTGCCACCCAGGCAGTGATATGAAGGATCCTTTTCTCACCCTCAAACCAACACAGGTACGGACCTGTGGTGTTTTATGGCATCCAGGCAATCAAATAAAGTAGTTGAGATAAAATACCAAAATGATTCAGGGCGCTTTTCTAAGACTAAAATCGACACAGGTACGGACCTGTAGTGTTTTTTGGCATCCAGGCAGTCAGATAAAGTAGTTGAGATAAAATACCAAAATGATTCAGGGCGCTTTACTGAGACTAAAATCGACACAGGTACGGACCTGTGGTGTTTTATGGCATCCAGGCAGTCAAATAAAGTAGTTGAGATAAAATACCAAAATGATTCAGGGCGCTTTTCTGAGACTAAAATCGACACAGGTACGGACCTGTGGTGTTTTTTGCCACCCAGGCAGTGATATGAAGGATTTCAGATATAACACTAGAGTTAGTAAGGGTCCTTTTCTCACCCTAAAACCAACACAGGTACGGACCTGTGGTGTTTTATGGCATCCAGGCAGTCAAATAAAGTAGTTGAGATAAAATACCAAAATGATTCAGGGCGCTTTTCTGAGACTAAAATCGACACAGGTACGGACCTGTGGTGTTTTTTGGCATGAAAGTGGTAAAATGAAGTTGTTGAGATAAAATGTTAAAGTAATTCAGGGTTTTTTCTAAGCCTAAAATCCACACAGGTACGGACCTGTGGTGTTTTTTGGCATCCAGGCAGTCAGATAAAGTAGTTCAGAGAAAATACTAAAATGATTCTGGGCGCTTTTCTGAGACTAAAATCGACACATGTACGGACCTGTGGTGTTTTTTGGCATCAAAGTGGTAAAATGAAGTTGTTGAGATAAAATGTTAAAGTGATTCATGGGTTTTTTTCTAAGCCTAAAATCCACACAGGTACGGACGTGTGGTGTTTTTTGGCAATCAGGCAGTCAAATAAAGTAGTTGAGATAAAATACCAAAATGATTCAGGGCGCTTTTCTGGGACTAAAATCAACACAGGTACGGACCTGTGGTGTTTTTTGCCACCCAGGCAGTGAAATGAAGGATTTCAGATATAACACTAGAGTTAGTAAGGGTCCTTTTCTCACCCGAAAACCTACACAGGTACGGATCTGTGGTGTTTTATGGCATCCAGGCAGTCAAATAAATTAGTTGAGATAAAATACGAAAATGGTTCAGGGCACTTTTCTGAGACTAAAATTGACACAGGTACGGACCTGTGGTGTTTTTTGGCATCAAAGTGGTAAAATGAAGTTGTTGAGATAAAAGGTTAAAGTAATTCAGGTTTTTTTTCTAAGCCTGAAATCCACACAGGTACGGACCTGTGGTGTTTTTTGGCATCCAGGCAGTCAGAAAAAATAGTTGAGATAAAATACCAAAATGATTCAGGGCGCTTTTCTAAGACTAAAATCGACACAGGTATGGACCTGTGGTGTTTTATGGCATACAGGCAGTCAAATAAAGTAGTTGAGATAAAATACCAAAAATGATTCAGGGCGCCTTTCGGAGACTAAAATCGACGCAGCTACGGACATGTGTTGTTTTTTGGCATCAAAGTCGTAAAATAAAGTTGTTGAGATAAAATGTTAAAGTAATTCAGGGTTTTTTTAAGCCTAAAATCCACACAGGTACGGACCTGTGGTGTTTTTTGGCATCCAGGCAGTCAAATAAAGTAGTTGCGATAAAATACCAAAATGATTCAGGGCGCTTTTCTGAGACTAAAATCGACACAGGTACGGACCTGTGGTGTTTTTTGCCACCCAGGCAGTGATATGAAGGATTTTAGATATAACACTAGAGTTAGTAAGGGTCCTTTTCTCACCCTAAAACCAACACAGGTACGGACCTGTGGTGTTTTATGGCATCCAGGCAGTCAAATAAAGTAGTTGAGATAAAACACCAAAATGATTCAGTGAGCTTTTCTAAGACTAAAATCGACACAGGTACAGACCTGTGGTGTTTTTTGCCACCCAGGCAGTGAAATGAAGGATTTTAGATATAACACTAGAGTTAGTAAGGGTACTTTTCTCACACTAAAACCAACACAGGTACGGACCTGTGGTGTTTTTTGGCATCCAGGCAGTTAGATAAAGTAGTAGAGATAAAATACCAAAATGATTCAGGGCGCTTTTCTGAGACTAAAATCGACACAGGTACGGACCTGTGTTGTTTTTTGGCATCAAAGTGGTAAAATGAAGTTGTTGAGATAAAATGTTAAAGTAATTCAGGGTTTTTTCTAAGCCTAAAATCCACACAGGTACGGACCTGTGGTGTTTTTTGGCATCCAGGCAGTCAAATAAAGTAGTTGCGATAAAATACCAAAATGATTCAGGGCGCTTTTCTGAGACTAAAATCGACACAGGTACGGACCTGTGGTGTTTTTTGCCACCCAGGCAGTGATATGAAGGATTTTAGATATAACACTAGAGTTAGTAAGGGTACTTTTCTCACACTAAAACCAACACAGGTACGGACCTGTGGTGTTTTTTGGCATCCAGGCAGTCATATAAAGTAGTAGAGATAAAATACCAAAATGATTCAGGGCGTTTTTCTGAGACTAAAATCGACACAGGTACGGACCTGTGGTGTTTTTTGGCATCAAAGTGGTAAAATGAAGATGTTGAGATAAAATGTTAAAGTAATTCAGGCGTTTTTTCTAAGCCTAAAATCCACACAGGTACGGATCTGTGGTGTTTTTTGGCATCCAGGCAGTCAAATAAAGTAGTTGAGATAAAATACCAAAATGATTCAGGGAGCTTTTCTGAGACTAAAATCAACACAGGTACAGACCTGTGGTGTTTTTTGGCATCAAAGTGGTAAAATGAAGATGTTGAGATAAAATGTTAAAGTGATTCATGGGTTTTTTCTAAGCCTAAAATCCACACAGGTACGGATCTGTGGTGTTTTTTGGCATCCAGGCAGTCAAATAAAGTAGTTGAGATAAAATACCAAAATGATTCAGGGCGCTTTTCTGAGACTAAAATCGACAGACGTACGGACCTGTGGTGTTTTTTTCTACCCAGGCAGTGAAATGAAGGATTTCAGATATAACACTAGAGTTAGTAAGGGTCCTATTCTCACACTAAAACCAACACAGGTACGGACCTGTGGTGTTTTTTGGCATACAGGCAGTCAGATAAAGTAGTTGAGATAAAATACCAAAATGATTCAGGGCGCTTTTCTGAGAGAAAAAATCGACACAGGTACGGACCTGTGGTGTTTTATGGCATCCAGGCAGTCAAATAAAATGCAAAATGATTCAGGGCGCTTTTGAGACTAAAATCGACACAGGTACGGACCTGTGGTGTTTTTTGGCATCAAAGTGGTAAAATGAAGTTGTTGAGATAAAATGTAAAGTGATTTAGGGTTTTTTTCTAAGCCTAAAATCCACACAGGTACGGACCTGTGGTGTTTTATGGCATACAGGCAGTCAAATAAAGTAGTTGAGATAAAATACCAAAATGATTCAGGGCGCTTTTCTGGGACTAAAATCAACACAGGTACGGACCTGTGGTGTTTTTTGCCACCCAGGCAGTGAAATGAAGGATTTCAGATATAACACTAGAGTTAGTAAGGGTCCTTTTCTCACCCGAAAACCTACACAGGTACGGATCTGTGGTGTTTTATGGCATCCAGGCAGTCAAATAAATTAGTTGAGATAAAATACGAAAATGGTTCAGGGCACTTTTCTGAGACTAAAATTGACACAGGTACGGACCTGTGGTGTTTTTTGGCATCAAAGTGGTAAAATGAAGTTGTTGAGATAAAAGGTTAAAGTAATTCAGGTTTTTTTTCTAAGCCTGAAATCCACACAGGTACGGACCTGTGGTGTTTTTTGGCATCCAGGCAGTCAGAAAAAATAGTTGAGATAAAATACCAAAATGATTCAGGGCGCTTTTCTAAGACTAAAATCGACACAGGTATGGACCTGTGGTGTTTTATGGCATACAGGCAGTCAAATAAAGTAGTTGAGATAAAATACCAAAAATGATTCAGGGCGCCTTTCGGAGACTAAAATCGACGCAGCTACGGACATGTGTTGTTTTTTGGCATCAAAGTCGTAAAATAAAGTTGTTGAGATAAAATGTTAAAGTAATTCAGGGTTTTTTTAAGCCTAAAATCCACACAGGTACGGACCTGTGGTGTTTTTTGGCATCCAGGCAGTCAAATAAAGTAGTTGCGATAAAATACCAAAATGATTCAGGGCGCTTTTCTGAGACTAAAATCGACACAGGTACGGACCTGTGGTGTTTTTTGCCACCCAGGCAGTGATATGAAGGATTTTAGATATAACACTAGAGTTAGTAAGGGTCCTTTTCTCACCCTAAAACCAACACAGGTACGGACCTGTGGTGTTTTATGGCATCCAGGCAGTCAAATAAAGTAGTTGAGATAAAACACCAAAATGATTCAGTGAGCTTTTCTAAGACTAAAATCGACACAGGTACAGACCTGTGGTATTTTTTGCCACCCAGGCAGTGAAATGAAGGATTTTAGATATAACACTAGAGTTAGTAAGGGTACTTTTCTCACACTAAAACCAACACAGGTACGGACCTGTGGTGTTTTTTGGCATCCAGGCAGTTAGATAAAGTAGTAGAGATAAAATACCAAAATGATTCAGGGCGCTTTTCTGAGACTAAAATCGACACAGGTACGGACCTGTGTTGTTTTTTGGCATCAAAGTGGTAAAATGAAGTTGTTGAGATAAAATGTTAAAGTAATTCAGGGTTTTTTCTAAGCCTAAAATCCACACAGGTACGGACCTGTGGTGTTTTTTGGCATCCAGGCAGTCAAATAAAGTAGTTGCGATAAAATACCAAAATGATTCAGGGCGCTTTTCTGAGACTAAAATCGACACAGGTACGGACCTGTGGTGTTTTTTGCCACCCAGGCAGTGATATGAAGGATTTTAGATATAACACTAGAGTTAGTAAGGGTACTTTTCTCACACTAAAACCAACACAGGTACGGACCTGTGGTGTTTTTTGGCATCCAGGCAGTCATATAAAGTAGTAGAGATAAAATACCAAAATGATTCAGGGCGTTTTTCTGAGACTAAAATCGACACAGGTACGGACCTGTGGTGTTTTTTGGAATCAAAGTGGTAAAATGAAGTTGTTGAGATAAAATGTTAAAGTAATTCAGGCGTTTTTTCTAAGCCTAAAATCCACACAGGTACGGATCTGTGGTGTTTTTTGGCATCCAGGCAGTCAAATAAAGTAGTTGAGATAAAATACCAAAATGATTCAGGGAGCTTTTCTGAGACTAAAATCAACACAGGTACAGACCTGTGGTGTTTTTTGGCATCAAAGTGGTAAAATGAAGATGTTGAGATAAAATGTTAAAGTGATTCATGGGTTTTTTCTAAGCCTAAAATCCACACAGGTACGGATCTGTGGTGTTTTTTGGCATCCAGGCAGTCAAATAAAGTAGTTGAGATAAAATACCAAAATGATTCAGGGCGCTTTTCTGAGACTAAAATCGACAGACGTACGGACCTGTGGTGTTTTTTTCTACCCAGGCAGTGAAATGAAGGATTTCAGATATAACACTAGAGTTAGTAAGGGTCCTATTCTCACACTAAAACCAACACAGGTACGGACCTGTGGTGTTTTTTGGCATACAGGCAGTCAGATAAAGTAGTTGAGATAAAATACCAAAATGATTCAGGGCGCTTTTCTGAGAGAAAAAATCGACACAGGTACGGACCTGTGGTGTTTTATGGCATCCAGGCAGTCAAATAAAATGCAAAAATGTTCAGGGCGCTTTTAGACTAAAATCGACACAGGTACGGACCTGTGGTGTTTTTTGGCATCAAAGTGGTAAAATGAAGTTGTTGAGATAAAATGTTTTAAAATAATTCAGGGTTTTTTCTAAGCCTAAAATCCACACGGGACGGCTGGGGTGTTTTTTTTATCCAAAGGAGTCAAATAAAGTAGTTGGAAAAAAATAAACCAAAAAAATTCAGGGGCTTTTTCTGAGGGCTTTAAAAAACAAAAGGTACGGGCCCGTGGTGTTTTTTTCCCCCCAAAGTGAAAAAGAAGGGTTTTTTGAATAACATGGGTTAAAATAAAGGTTTTTTTCAACCTAAAACCAAAAACAGGTACGGGGCTGTGGTTTTTTTTTTGGCCTCCCGGCAGTTTAAATAAAATAGTTGAGATAAAATACCAAAATGATTCGGGGTTTTTGAGACTTAAAATCGACCAAGGGACCCGGGCCCGTGGTTTTTTTTTTTCCCCAAGTGGAAAAATTTAAAAATTTAGATAAAATTAATTAATTGGGTTATTTCAACCCAAAAACCAAAACAGGGAGGATTTTGGTGTTTTTTGGCATCCAGGCAGTCAAATAAAATAGTTGAGATAAAA
>NW_027264730.1:0-24281 GCF_036320965.1 Panulirus ornatus
TGAAAGGAATGGCCTCGCTGAGCTCCAAGATGACCCTGTTTAAGAGAATACTTTTATTGTGAAGTAAAAATGTCGTACAAGATGTAAATCATTTCCAAAGCTTTCTCTTTTCCTCATGTTGCCACATTAATTTATTTAGTTGAGCTAGTTTGTTTTTCCTTGGAACTGCATGAAATATTCATATGTGTGTAACTATGATTATTCCATTGATAATTTTATTTCATGGATTTTCCATGTTTTATGCTGATATCTATCTTCTTGTGTTTAATTATTTCATTCTGGTAACAGTTTTCACAACACGTTATGTACTTTTGATTCTTATATTTGGTCTCCAGTTTATTCTTGCATTATGGCTTCACCAGTCTAGCGACAACAAAATTGGCTGTAATATTACTAATCCATGTAAACTGTTTCATTGTTTATCTTTGCTATGTACTGTACACCTCCAGTTGCCTTTTTTTTGTACCTTGCATCAAACCAATAATTTTCATATGTATTCCTCTCAGTGTTATTGTTTACCAGTAAATTAGTTTATGTACATGATTGCAGTCAGTTTTGTGTTTGAGGTTATTATATTTTTATCCTGGACATTTTAGTGCTGTGTGTTCCATATGTTATCTTCAGCTTCTATGTTAGAGGCTATTTTTGTTTCTTATTTGATATATTATATATGGAAAGTCTTCCTACGATCATAATATTATGTTTGTATTAAACCATGTTCACAGCTCCCTTATCGACTGCCACTGTGGTGTTGTGTGTTTTAGTTATCAGTTTTGTTTCTTGAATTAGACCATCGTTGGGATATTGATTTAATGCCATATTTCTACTCCTTGTATATTTCGACATGAAGGATATTATATGGGAAATCTATACTGCCATAACCTTAACAACAATATTGTTTTCCTTTAGTAAGCTTAACAATATTATTTTTCATTTAATGAGCTTAGCAATATCTTTTTCCCATTGGTGTGATTGACAATATTTTTTTCCCTTTACCACTGCTCTTACTACGTCTCTTCAGAAAACTAGTATAAAAATGGTATTTTCACTTTCAAAGTAATGTAATGACATAACGACTAAAAGATCTGATAACATACCAACCTCTTTAAAGCTAACAGGTGATCAATTTGAGACCTGTCATTCACTGGTGTAAAGTTAATTTTTGTACAGTGTGTTATTTAAGGTTATACTCAGGCATCTGAAGAATTCACACATATGTGTTAACTACAGGGAGGTAATGACCAGGTCATCTAACTACTAATTTCAGCTTATGACATGGGTTCATAGTGCCAATTATATCAAAAAGCACTACTACAATTTGTGCTTTAACTACAGTCATTGGTATCACCTCCACTGTACATCACTGTCATCCACTGGAGACTACTCAGAACACTGGACGTACAGCAGCCATTCAGAAAATAACTTACAAAACTCCGTCACAAACACCTTCACCTCGAGCACAAATTTCCAATAAACAGCATTACAGAATGCGCATTTTCAGTCTTCACAAATAGATCATTCTACGCCACAGAACTGCAATGACAAACTAAAGATTTTGCAATTCGGTGCTAGTAATGATTAGAACAAATACACAGAAATTCTCAGCTAATTAAGAGAATGCAGTATCCTTGTAGTACTCATCTAAGAAGCTAGTCTCACATCCAGATCTCACAGCTGTAAGAAATAACAGACAAAGAGTAGGTACTCATAACACTTATCCACCAAACCAAAATTTTCTCCACAACTGACACCATACAACAGCTCACAGACAACAACAATATCCTATAAACACAGTACTAGGTGCAAGATAATCAACATCTGCATACCTCCTCACTCTACATACCCCATAAGATACACTACCCAACAGCAGAACCTCGGTAAGATGCTCCCATTATTAAAGATTTGAATGTCCACTTTGTTCAGCATTCACACTTATGATCTCTGAGGTGAATTTCGTCAACTGTAACTTCTCAGTATACTTAACTTATGCAACCAACCAACCAACCAGACTCCTAGTCCACCACCTCCTGCAGCTAACTTTGTGAAACAACATTCTGCTCACACCAGCATTACATGGAAGGATGCTACGGCAACCATCCTCTGACCACTTACCCATCCTGAGCACACTCCATCCAGCTCACCCAGTCAATACAAAAGACAGCTACCTGGGTCAGAGGAGTGCAACGTGACGACCACCTGAGTGCTGGATCACTAAACAGGCGTCACTAACCCTCCAGATACCCAGGCGGTTAGTACTGGTAATATACGTCCCTGGTTGTTAGCTTCCTACAAACTACTACCTACTCCCATAAATTACACACATCGTAAAGTAAAGAAACCACCTTACACATAACCACTCATCATTGATAGAAATCAGAGATCAAATCAATATTCTTAAATAAATCTATCATTAACCTAATCATATAGAGGCAAACAGATAACTGGCACTCCTTTATCAACACAGTGAACCGAAAGACCCACATCACCACTCGTCTCACTAGTCCTCACTCATGAAGCACACCTGACTCATCACAGTAAAATCCATTGTCACAAAGAACTTACAAACATACTCATGAGATACTTCTCAAAAATTACCCACAAACCAATCTCGCCTTTAAAAAGGAAAAGTGTGAAAAATCTACCCAAAATCCATTCAGAGACAATCGCCCACGTACCCTTCACTCCCACTAATACAAACAGTGCCTTTAAAATATTAGGGAACTTTCCTCCTACAGACCTTAATAATGTAACAGACTTTCACATGAAACACTATGGTCCATTTGCTAATGGGTTTGGAAGCCTCTCACCAACATGCTCTTGAACTGGCCCAAATGCAGCAGTCACACAACCAGTCTTCCACCACCTAAAACAGTGTTCCTGGACAGAAGTCCCACAGACTTTACATATGCAATGAAAATAGATAATTAAGGTTTGTCGTAGTCATTAATAATGTTAAATTTCTTAGTGTTCTGATGTTATTTAGCCTAGATTTTGTGAGTCTATTTAGCGTATGTGAGCACAATAAAAAAAAATGGGTAGAAAGGATAACAATCTGACCTCAACAGGAAATATGTAAACATTGTGTTAGGGATGAATGTTTCACAATCAAAGGTTCAGCTAAGGATTTAAAAACTTCCATTAGTTTCTTATATATTAGATGTCCTCGCTGCTCTGATATCTAGAAACTGTACCTTTGATAGAGATTATATCTTAACATTCTTTCAGTTCTATGTAGCCCTTAAACTTGCACCTTTAAAATGCATTTTTGTTGCTTAACATTCTGTTTGGTGACTTTCCAAGGCATATTTGAAGGCAAGTCTGCCTCAACATTGATGGATCTATTAGGTCTTGCAGAACAACAGATGCTGCTGTCCTCAAGGCAAATGACCTGTATGTAGAGAAGGTCAAGAATCATTGTTTAAGTTTGTATTTAAGAGAATTGATATGATATACAGTTTGTTGTGCAACTATGTAGCTATTTTCCTGACAGTGGAAAGTATAATCAGTTTATTTTTCAGAAATCAGTTTGATGAATCCTGCCCTGAGCCCTTGCTTGCTTAATTCAAAATGAAGCGCATTAAGATGTTGCAGCAAATAATGGAGAAGACTTACACGCACTTAAGCATACAGATGCTTGACTAGGAAGCATCATAATTTCTAGAAACTGCCAATCCCTCCTCAGAAAAGTCAGCAGACCCTGCAGTCTCAGCCATCTTGTTCAGACCAACAACCCAACTATTCCAAAGTCAGACATAAATGAAACTTTTCTCTGTGATGTGAAAATTCCTGCAGCAATGTAGAATTTTCAGAGCTATGTTGTATATGTTCGTGGTAAAGGCTGCTTTAAAATGTCATACATGTTGTAAGGGTTTCATATGATGAATCTTTTTTTCATATTCAAAGGAGTAAGTGGTTCTTAAAATAGTGAAGGAGCCCTTTTTTTCGGTTTCTTTGAGAAAAAGACTTGTCTGCTACTGCTGGTATCATGCCACGCCTGTTTTATGCTGAGCTATCATAGCATTGTCATATTGACAGAGCAATATGGAGGCTTTAAATACTATGATTTACTTGCACACATACGGGAATCACTAGCAGGGCACAGCTGGCTATCTAGTGGTGTGCTCACCACCCAACAGTACCAAATGATTTCCTGTCAAGTGGAAAAATGAAACTCTGATCTAACATTTCTCACAGAAACTGAAAACAAGGTGTAGGGAAATGGAATGACAGTGGTCAAAGATAAGAGAAAATGAATTATACTGTAGCATGACAGGCATGAAAGAGCTGGTCTTCAGAAGAGTTAAAACAGAGATTTTATCAGGAATACAATATAAATCTTAAAGTAGAGCTTACAAAAATCCTATAAGGCAACTTGCAATAAGTGTGATCTTAGAGTACATAATAATCACAATCCAACCAGGTGTAGCTCTCAAAAACCAATGAGGTAGCAAAGTTGAATAACAATACAAAGGCTAACTAAACAATGTGCAAAGGTGAATAAAAATAATATTCAGGTATAGGATTTTTGTAAGCTCTACAGTAAATTTGATGGAAGGTACTAAATTGTTAAGGAATGGGGGAAATATTTGTAAATTTTCATTTGTTCGTCAAACACAAAGAACATCATCTACAAACCTAAACCAAATTGCATTAGAAGGTAAGATATCCTTTAGTAATTTTGTTTCAGAAAATTCCATATAAAGATTACTTAGTACAGGTGAAAGAGGGTTATCCATTGCCATACCAAATTTTTGAGCATAATAATCTCCATTGAATTGAAATACACAGTCTTTTATACACAATTTTATCAGTTCAATGAAATTTGACTTTGAAGCAGGTAAATGAATATCATCCAAGACATCAAATAAATATTCTAAAAGGTCATCAACCGGAACTTTAGTGGAAAGTGAGGAAACATCAAAGCTGACTAGTTTAAAATCAAAATTAACATCGATATTGTTTAGCCTGTTGACTAAATCTACATTGTTCATGATATTAGAATTTGATACCTTACCCAATAAAGGGCTTAAGAAAGAAACTAACCATTTTGACAATTCATATGTGATGGAGCCTACTGAACTCACTATAGGTCTTGCTGGAAAATTCTGTTTACGTGTTTTGATAAGTCCATACATATATGGCAATGAATAGGACAAAGATGACAAACTTTTGATAAGAGAGATGTTACCTTTCAACAACAACTTCATTTCTTTATTGAAATGAGAATTAACTGCTTTTAAGGGAGTTTTACTAAGTTTAGAATATGTTGTGTCATCATTTAGAAGATCATTCATTTTAGATAAATAGTTACTTTTGTCTAAAATCACAACAGAGTTAGACTTATCTGCTTTAGTAATATGTATATCCTTGTCTTTCTTTAAGGTGTTAATAGCTCTTATGACTCTTTTAGGGCAATTAGCTTCCACTGGTTTTGACAAACTGGCATACACTAAACCCTTACAGATATCAATTTCATCTTTACTTAAATTACTGTATTTTTCTAAATTACAAGAAGACTTTGTGACATCAACACAGCTGGCTTCCCTGTCAGAGCACACAAAACAAACCATAGCCTAATGCACACAAGGAATCTTTATCTAGTTTATTAGGTAGGTTTACCACAAAAGATGGGTTTGTGTTCTTGGTCCAGTCGCTGTTATCAATAAGATGGTCCAACTTACAATTTAGTGACACTTGTAGCCTATTGCATTCTTTCCTTAATTTATCATAGCAATAGTCCAACATCCGGTTCTTCCAGTGTGTCGGTATTGCCATTTGAAAGGCACGTTTCTTCTCTCTTGAAATGCGAAAAGCCTCCTCCATTTCAAGTTTCTTTAATTCAATGTTTTTCTTTAAAATAATATTTTGGAATTGGTCAAATCGTCGACCAGACAGCTGAAACAAACGTTGAGGTAGGACAGATCTTGGCATCCTTTCTTCATCAAGGCATTTCCTAAGGAATCCAAATCGTAACTTCAGTTGGTAAGCCTTGATTAGCGATTTGGAGAAAGCAGTAACGAAAGAGAAACTCCAGGACAGCTTGTAGAGAAGAAATAGAAGAGCCGTGTGGAATCCATGTTGGAAAGGATCACAATTTTGCGCGTCATCAAGATATTCCTATGAGTCCACGGGGAAAATGAAACACGATAAGCTCCCAAGTGCACTTTCGTGTATTAATCACATCATCAGGGGAGACACAAGAGAGAAATATGTCAGTTGATATACATCGAAGAGACGAAGCTAAGAGCCATTTGGTAAACATGTAATTGTCCAAAACATACAACGAGCGTTCATAAACGTATCATTTTACAAATTTTATCAACAATAAAGTTATCTAATTTGTATAGACCATCACTATTATTAAGATTACAATTCTTTGTGTACTTAATAATAGAAGATTCAATGATATTCCTCTTGGTAATAGAGTTAGAGTTAATAACTGAGGTGGCGTTACTCCAGTCAATACAATGATCATAGTTTTTAACGTGATTAAACAAGGCAGATAAGTCTAACTCTGTTGTGATTTTAGACAATAGTAACTATTTATCTAAAATGAATGATCTTTTAAATGATGACACAACATATTGTAAACTTAGTAAAAATCCCTTAAAAGCAGTTAATTCTCATTTCAATAAAAAAATGAAGTTGCTGTTGAAAGGTAACATTTCTCTCATCAAAAGTTTGTCATCTTTGTCCCCTTCATTGCCATATATGTATGGACTTATCAAAACACATAAACAGAGTTTTCCAGCAAGACCTATAGTGAGTTCAGTAGGCTCCATCACATATGAATTGTCAAAATGGTTAGTTTTTTTATCAACCCCTTTATTGGGTAAGGTATCAAATTCTGATATAATGAACAATGTAGATTTAGTCAACAAGCTAAACAATATCAATGTTGATTTTGATTTTAAACTAGTCAGCTTTGATGTTTCCTCACTTTTCGCTGAAGTTCCAGTTGATGACCTTTTAGAATATTTATTTGATGTCTTGGATGATATTCATTTACCTGCTTCAAAGTCTAATTTCATTGAACTGATAAAATTGTGTATAAAAGACTGTGTATTTCAACTTAATGGAGATTATTATGCTCAAAAATTTGGTATGGCAATGGGTAACCCTCTTTCACCTGTACTAAGTAATCTTTATATGGAATTTTCTGAAACAAAATTACTAAAGGATATCTTACCTTCTAATGCAATTTGGTTTAGGTATGTATATGATGTTCTCTGTGTTTGGCCAACAAATGAAAATTTACAAATATTTCCCCCATTCCTTAACAATTTAGTACCTTCCATCAAATTTACTGTAGAAAAATGAAAATAATGGTATGTTACTATTTCCAGATTCCATGATCCATAGACAAGGAAACAAGTTTAAGTTTAGCATATACAGGAAACCCACCAATGTATGCTCATATATCCATTATTACTCATCTCAACATGATCAGTACACCTGCACCCTGAGCCACCGACTCTCGCTCCACTTACAAGAAGGTGGAATCAAACATCATCATGAACAAAAGCATGGAACGAGACTAACGAGGGAGATTATAATGAATAACATCAAAATCATTACTAGTTGTAGTGATCGCAGGAGACTACACAGATTAGAAGCCATTCACATAAGAGAGGAAGCCCCTGTCATCAACATCCAGACAAACATGACCACAGCCTTATAGCTCTATGATGGCCCGCCAATAGGACGTAAAGCTGATAATGCCTTGTCAAATTCCCGATTGCTCAGATGTGATTAAATACTGTGTTGTTACAAACATTCCATTATACAAAGGAATGTAAAGGTATCCATACAGCAGCGGACCACTGGGTCACTTCGAGGCTGATGGTGATAGTGGAAGATATCAGGAACTCACACATTAGTGTTGTGGAAGATATCAGGAACTCACACATTAGTGTAGTGGAAGATATCAGGAACTCACACATTAGTGTAGTGGAAGATATCAGGAACTCACACATTAGTGTAGTGGAAGATATCAGGAACTCACACATTAGTGTAGTGGAAGATATCAGGAACTCACACATTAGTGTAGTGGAAGACATACAGATAATCTAAAGATAAACCTGTATATTGTCAGTGTGACTAATGATGAGTCGCAAATAATGTTAGTCTTGAACATGAAGGGAAATATTTATCAAGTTTATTGTGAAACGTATTTATAATGCTGCTTCCAACCACTCTAACTGGTACATTATTCCATGTTAACAATCATATTGAAGATAAAATACTTCACCTCATCTGAGGTCAAACGTTTGCCCACCATCATTACGACGAGTGACATCAGACATGACGTCATTAGTAGATAGATATCTATACCTCATAGTGATTTTTGTTGGTAATACAGACAGTTAGTTTCGCTCTATTTCCTATGAACGAAACTTTAAAGTAAAATACACACGGTAAAAATGTATCTTCCCGGATGTGTCCAATGAATTCAGAAATGATCAATACGACTCGTGTTGTCTGGGTAGGGTTGGTGAGTGTGAATGTGGACATGTTTCCTCATAATTATGGCAACTCATCTTTATCGTTAATTCCATCGAAATATGAAATCAATATGCAATTCAATATTACAATTTGTCCCAGCATTGGCACGGGGTCTTATCATATGATCATGATGAAATTGGTTCATAGTTAGACCTGCCAAGTCTCCTCAAATATGGAATGTTTCTAATTGTTGGATTCACCAGGTCTCCATATGAGTGGTCTGTACCATGACAGGTCGCTAGGTCTATGCTTGGTACGGGCCCTCACCTCAACCCGGCTCTTTATCTGATCTTGACTAACAGGTAGTTTGTTGTTAGGGAGGCTGGCTGCCTGGCTGGCACAGGGCTTTACAATATGACGGATCTCTTTGTACCAGGTAAACATACATGTGTATTATTGGAGTGATCAGAATATCTCCTTTATGACCAAACAATTTAATGGTAGTATTTCGTATAGAGTCAATGTAATGTTGGTATATTTGAAAACATATGAACAGTCATAAAGCCTGAATCCATAGTATATGTCAAACATTAAAGTTATATACATGTTGACTTTTATCATTACCAGTACAACATTGGTGAACTAATGGTCTTCAACCGGCGGTATGCACAACCTCAACAATCAGGAGTTGTTCATTATTTCTGTTATAAAGACTCAGGTACGTCATCCAAGGTAATGATTACTATCTTCTTTACAAGGATCACTTAAACTTGGGATGAAATGATGATAAATTAAGAACCATATGTATATATATAAACATGGAGATATATGTATCTACTTGAGTCAGACGAATGCGTTATATACTTAAGAATGTGACTGACAACTTAAAGAATAATGTACAAACATTATAGTTGATGTGATAAAGGATTTATGATAAATATGTAGTGTGTTGCATCAAAATGGTTCTTAAGAACGAAGGCCTTTTAGCCAGGAAAGATGATAAGAAATTGAAAAAAGGTGTTAAAAGCATCATAATTATAAGCCCCAGAATATATCATCCTCTGGATATCTAAAATAAAATCCATCACAAAATAACTAGGTTAAAACAGGATTCTTTCAGCATTTAAAATATGTACTTTGACTCTCCTTATCTCCTATCATCATTTCTTATGTTTACTTCCAACAAATGTCTCGTATATCATATAAAGATTCGTTATAGGTATTTGGTGAATATTGTCCAGCGACGCGTTGTATAACTCTCTGTTGTCAAAGTTCACCGGTGGAGTAGATCATATATTACAAAGCTGTGTCTCTCCACACAGATGTTACACGTCCCAGGTTAAGATATTTCCTTGATATGGCGTTTATCTAACATAGATATGTCTTCTATAAAGATCTGTAAACACGTTCTCCTGCGGGTCGATACCTAACGTTTTCATATTAATCATTTGTAACTGACCAAGTATAACAAAGTTGTGTCACTTCCCACAATCTGTTTCATTAATCATTCAAACTATATTTGTTTCATCATTGATTTGATCCTTACAATAGATATTTATGTTTGTAATTTTCTTGATCATATCATTAGTCAGTTGAAGTGCACAATACGCTTGTCAACCTGGCCAGTCTACTGTTTTGGTCATGAGATATTATTCACAAGGTGTAACAGGACTCCATCCGTCAGCTGTGTCACCACCAGTGACAAGTCATCCTTAGCAAGGCTGTGTCATCCTCAAAGGACGGAGAGAAATAGTACAGTCTCGTCGGAGAACCCTCTTGCTCAAAGATGTCCATCATCACCTCCTCCTGTGTAGAGCGCAGCAGCCACGAAGGTGTAGGAGCGCCATCAAAGGTGTGCTGGTGATGTGTGGTAATAATAATACTACTGTTCACACCATCAACAACAACCATTTCTCAGGTTTGTCTGTCCTACTTGTCGTCGCTGCACGTAACTCTGTCATTGTATATGTCTTCCTTGAACGTACACCTTCCTATATTTCACTGTCCCAACTATTTGGACAATAATACGTTGAAAGGATTGTTAGCTGACTTTAAAGTGGAACATATAAAGGATTAGTGACCTAATGACCTTTCATAGGTCGCTGTTCGTTTGACTCCACCATTCGTCGTACGAGCAGGGTGAGAGCGTATACGGTCTCAGAATCATCTTGAACCTCTGGGAAAACTGTTCAAGAATATTCGATTGATGGTTATAACATGACCTTTACCGCAGGTATGACCCTTGCAATCAACAGGGGTGAAAACCTTACTTATATGGGCCAAATATTTAGTGAGCGTGTGTATGACCTTACAAATATCTTCAACACGTGAAGGTGTTCAAGTATTTTTGGTTGAGGATCATGACTAACTTGTTGACTTTATTAACCCTGGCAGTCGATGAGCTACAAGCCCAAATAACCAACCAACCTGGCGATTATTTTAGATGTCTTGCTTGAGTGACAACGTAGCACCTAGGTTGAGCCCAAGAACTTGTTACCCTCCTCCTTTCAGTCTGTTTTTCTATCTCTTCTTCACAACACTCCCGAGAACCCTCCAGCAAACTCCACCACACTCCCCTTCCTGCCAAACCCTTCCCTCTACGTCGTCAGTAATCAAGACAGACATTCATAGTTTTATATGCAGCTACCTGCTGGACCTGGACGATCATTTTATGTTAACTTATGGTTCACATTCTAGCTTCATGACCACAAGCTGATAGCCCTTAAATCCAACAACATATATACATCCTGTTATACAACTGATGTTACTGTCTGACGTATGTATGGTGCGGCTTGATGACCTTACCTGCTGATGGTCAAACATGTTATCATGTTGCAAATATCGTGATTTGTATGTTTTGTTGTGTGGCACAGATTCTGGTGTAGATATCTTTAATAACCTTTACCAGTTACTATCCAGTATAGTGAACGATAGACAGACTTACGTGTTACAGACTTCGTATGATAAACACCTGACGAACCTCGACACAAACATTTATATGTTGGGTAAGATCAGAGAACGAGTCGTCCAGTGGCAAAACATAAACCTACAACATATAACAACAACAACAACAACAACAACAACAACAACAACATCAACAACAACAACAACAACAAACAACTGTTATGTGAAGATCTAGTTATTCAAAGTGAGATGATCACAAGGAAGTTAGGGATATAGAAGAGTAGGAGTGAGGTATAAGCTGGAGGCGGACCCACCCACCGTAGCTGGTGCTATATAGAGCAGTGAGGGATAACACCATATCTTAACCCCTGGTGATGTGTGAGCTTATAAACACTGGTGGTATTTATGGCGGCCACCAACCAGGAAGTAATGTTCACCAGGTATTGCTCTGCTCTACACTGATCCAACAACTACAAGGATAATGTTGTTATAACCTTCTTGATCATGCTGGTTATAGAAGTATTATAGATACATGTTGGTGACACAAGGATAATGTTGTTATAACCTTCTTGATCATGCTGGTTATAGAAGTATTATAGATACATGTTGGTGACACAAGGATAATGTTGTTATAACCTTCTTGATCATGCTGGTTATAGAAGTATTATAGATACATGTTGGTGACACAAGGATAATGTTGTTATAACCTTCTTGATCATGCTGGTTATAGAAGCATTATAGATACATGTTGGTGACACAAGGATAATGTTGTTATAACCTTCTTGATCATGCTGGTTATAGAAGCATTATAGATACATGATGGTGACACAAGGATAATGTTGTTATAACCTTCTTGATCATGCTGGTTATAGAAGCATTATAGGTACATGTTGCTGACACATCATAATGATGGTCTCGTCTGGTGTCCACATAACCACAGTACTTTACTACAGTACATACAGCAATATCAGTCGTAACAACACTATGTATGTAGTCGTGATTACCGTAACAGGTGAGTGGCAAGATTGGATGACGTAACGTAACAATATCAGACTTCATCATTCTCAATAGTTTAGGTGGATCATGTAATATTTGGCGTTGCTTCATGTTTTCTCAGATGATAAAATGATGGTTGGCCTAATGACCTTCACAAGTCAGTGGTCATTAAATCCCACACAGCAACCAACCACTCAGGATGACCAGGAGGGAGCCACCTGGTGCAGACCAAGTGTACCAGCCTGGTGGAGAGGATCAACTGCTCCACCTCAGGATAAGAGCTGCTCAAGTTCTGTAGTGAGGGACACTCCAAGTGGCATGTGAAACTACCAGTCTTAGTTATAAACTACCGCCCGGCTGGCCGGTGGGTGGCTGTGGCCAACATGAACCCAGGGGCTACACATCGCCCACTGACCTGACCACCGGCCGGTGGGTGTGGCCAACATGAACCCAGGGGCTACACATCGCCCGCTGACCTGACCACCGGCCGGTGGGTGGCTGTGGCCAACATGAACCCAGGGGCTACACACACACACACACACACACACACACACACCGCCCACTGACCTGACCACCGGCTGGTGGGTGGCTGTGGCCAACATGAACCCAGGGGCTACACACACACACCGCCCACTGACCTGACCACCGGCTGGTGGGTGGGTGTGGCCAACATGAACCCAGGGGCTACACACACACACACACACACACACACACACACACACACACACACACACACACATCGCCCACTGACCTGACCACCACCACTGTGACCTGATCACGTGTGGCATGTAGCTCATCCTTGGACAACATTAATCAAATACCTAGACAGAATTTTTATGTTAGATAAAAGACATTTCTTGATAGGAAACATAAGAAATGATGACAAAAGATAAGGGACGCTATTACAGGTAAATATTTTGTTGAAATATGAAATACTCTTCCTCAAACTAGCTCCCTGTACTGTATTTTCTTTTACAAACCCAGAGGAAAATATATTCTGTGGTTAATCAACATAAATTTTCATGTTTAACAGGTTTTCTATTTCTGATAGTATTTCACTGATTCGGGTTTAAAGACCTTAGTTCTGAACAACCATTATAATGCAACACAATACATATTTATCATAAACAAATCATTTATCACAATAACCATTATGTTTGTACAAGATTCTTTACGTCCTCAATCACGTTTGTTAATATATAAGGAATTTTTCCGCCACATTTCAATACATAACATATATCTACACGTGTGTAAATATATGTATATGTTTTTATAAATTTTTCTTTGGCTTTTATAATTAAGGTGTAAGATATCCGTCTGAAGTAAATATTAGATAATATTATAGGTTATGTGTGTGTGTGTGTGTGTGTGTGTGTGTGTGTGTGTGTGAGTGCACACAGGAGTGAAAACATATTTTACACTTACAAGGTTAAAAGACGGGGCAACACGAGTGTACAAATCCTTCCTCAAAAGACTCACGTGATAATGATTAAAGTAGTACACACACACACACACACACACACACACACACAAACACACACACACACACACACACACACACACACACACACACACACACACACACACACACGCACAGAGCGGCGCCTTCAATTTTTGATGTAGATTGATTTCCTATCTTAGTTTCGTCTACGGAATTCTACATCTTCAGTTCAGCACACCATTGTGGTAATGAAGGGAAAGTTACCACATTTACAAGCCGAGTGCACGTAGCTTATCCCACCTCGTTAGAGAGAAAACTTACCTGTATCTGAATTAATGAACGGGAACAGAGAAGACAAAAATTTTTCTACACATTTATTATACAACTATACAATTTATATTATATACATTACCACATTTCCTGCACTTTCCATCACAAATTTGCTAAGGTCATAACCTTGTACTTATCATTACCTTACAACCTTAAGGATGGTGATCTACAAAACCTCTAGATTGATGGAGAAAACGAAAAGTTTCGTTTTACCGGTAATTGAGACCACAGAAATGCGGTAATTCCACTTCACTACCACTAACTACTAGTTATTTTACTTGTTGATTTTCACGGCTAAGATTTTCATCCTCTGAGCGAAGCCATACAATAATCGTCCTTATCTACTCTGAACATTGGATAGCCTCCTGATGATCAAGATTGCTGTTTTGGTTGTCCGTTTCCCTTGTTACTGCTGCGCCTTACTTCACACCTTACATGAGTGCCTTCCACAGTATTAGGGACAGCTGCTGGGCCTCACTGTAGCTACTTCTGGGACGGTTGCCAATCTTCCTCGTATTCCCTCATGACCACAGCGCCAAACCGACTCCCGCCATCAGGCCGAAACGCACAAACATTTCTGACAAAATTGAGACAACCACTTTCGCGTCAGTTTTGACACCAAGTGAATTCATACGACAATTACGCTCAAGATGCTTGGTTTTTCGTTCATGGATTGAACAGAAGCAACCAACGATGGTTGCTACTGCCCAATCCATGAAGTCCCCCCCACCACGGAAAGGTAACCAAGCTTCGGGGGGGATGGGTGTTTACCCTGACGCCAACGGAGAAACTCAATACAATATTTTTATTATAACTTTCCTTAATCTTGAAAAATGAATCAATCAGAGGGAAGAATAGCCCCAGTCATATGAAGATTGGCTAACCGAATCCTTGCACATTGTGTAGAAAGTGATTTCTTTGAGGGTTGCTTTATGGAAGGCACGGTAGCGTCGGAAGAGTTTCATTTTTTCTTTGAAAACGATGGAAATTATCCCCGTGAATATATGTATTTTTTGGGGGGGCGGGATAATGTTCCCATTTTTTTTCTTTCTTTGTTTTTCAACGTCCCTATGTAGATATTATGTGTCATCCACTACTGGGAGAAAGCCAGACTTCCGCCAGATTAACGTTATCCTTGGCGAGGCGAAACTAAAGTTGTCTTGGTGTTGGTTCCTTAGTGATAACCCAAACACAAACACAAACACACCTCCAGTGTCCACTCTAGGGCCGTGTTCTCCTGCAGCACCAGCAGGAAGAAAGAAAGGTTCCTCACCAACTGAATCTTTTGGCACGGGGAGCGTGTGTCATCTCGACACGCCTTTTAACGCCCGTACGAGGTGCGGAGTGCAGTCGGTCTGTAACGTAGGACATGTCATGTGTTATTGGTCCCAGTCGGTCTAGAACGCTGGGCCTGACATGTGTTGGGGGACCAAGTCGGTCTTGAATGGTGGGCCTGACGTGTGTTGGGGGACCAAGTCGGTCTTGAATGGTGGGCCTGACAGGTCTTGAGACCTGCCATGTCTCCCTGAAGGCGGGCCTGACAAGTGGGGTGGGCTGCATTTCCTCATGGATGGTGGGTCTGGTAGGGAGTGTGGGCTGCAGTGCCACTTGAGAGGGCGAGGTCACTTGGTCAGCATCAGTGGGACGGTGAGGTTTCACTTTTGCACAGCGACCGTTGACGGAGAGTGGTGTCACGTCGGCAAGAAGTGCCTTCTTGTAGGAGGCATAGCAGGAGTACTGGATGACGGCAATCCCGCGGTGGTTCTCGTAGGTCGTGTAGGACTGCATGTCGAAGCGAACGATGTCGCCGAACTGCTTGAAGAATTCCCAGACGTTCGTCCTTGAGATTTTGTATGGAACGTTGACGACCCTGATGGTATACCTCTGCAGGACGGTTTTGAGAACCCCTTGCAACTGCTCGTTGGTGGGCACGATGACATGTATGTCGTCATCATCGCAGCCCAACTCATCTATATGTGGGAGTCGGGTCTCGTGTGGTGGACGGTCCAGCAAATCCTCCTCATCGTGGAAAGGCAGGTAGGCCTGGTCAAGGAGGGCGACCCAGAGCACCTGCTGCTGCTCGACCACCTCCACAACTGAGCTTTTTGCAAAAACTTCCATGTTGAAGATACTATGATTACGTTGTGCACTTTACGAAGTAACCTCGGTTATCCTTGTATGTCCACAAATATAGTGAGTCTATATTGATATGGAAAAATATAGTAAGGTACCCCCATGCTCTAATATCCCACATAGAAACAAAAGCATAGTCGACTTCATACAAACAAAAGCATGTCGACTTCGGCGATTTTAAATGTAGAGACCATCTAAAATATTGTAGGTGGGTTAATGGTTGTTACATGGTGACCAGGGGTACAGGTGGATGGGACAGACTGGATATAGTGAAGATCGATAGATGGGACAGATAGGGTATAGTGAATATCCATAGATGGGACAGACTGGGTACAGTGAAGATTGACAGATGGGACAGACAGGGTTTAGTGAATATCCATAGATGGGAGAGACAGGGTGTAGTGAAGATGCATAGATGGGACTAACAGGGTACAGTGAAGATTCGTAGATGGGACAGACAGGGTATAGTGAAGATGTGTAGATGGGACAGACAGGGTATAGTGAAGATGTGTAGATGGGACACACATTATAATGAATTGATTGATGGGACAGACAGGGTATAGTGAAGATTGATAGATGGGACAGGCTGGGTATAGTGAAGATCCATAGATGGGACAGATGGTATAGCGAAGATGTGTAGACGGGACACACAATACAATGGATTGATGGGACAGACAGGGTATAGTGAAGATCCATAGATGGGACAGGCTGGGTGCTGGGTATAATGAAGATCCATAGATGGGACAGGCTGGGTGCTGGGTATAATGAAGATCCATAGATGGGACAGAGGGTATAGTGAAGATGTAGACGGGACACACATTATAATGAATTGATTGATGGGACAGACAGGATATAGTGAAGATCGATAGATGGAAATGTTGGCACAATCAAACAATGGCCAGGTGGTCCTGAGTAGCAGATCTCTGTTACTTGCAGGCCAGAACTTAATGATGGTGAGAGATAATGGTGTCTCCCTCTGTAGTGAACATGATATTGAGAGATAATGGTGTCTCCCTCTGTAGTGAACATGATGGTGAGAGATAATGGTGTCTCCCTCTGTAGTGAACATGATAGAGATAATGGTGTCTCCCTCTGTAGTGAACATGATGGTGAGAGATAATGGTGTCTCTCTCTGTAGTGAACATGACGGTGAGAGATAATGTCTCTCTCTGTAGTGAACATGATGGTGAGAGATAATGGTGTCTCTCTCTGTAGTGAACATGACGGTGAGAGATAATGGTGTCTGTGATTCGGTACGTAGAACTCACATGAGATTAATCAGATATATGATTATGAGCAGAAAAAGATGTTAGCTATGTGTGATATGTAAGAGGAGGAAAACTACTCCCACACATCACATTTTACACACATTTCCACAGGACAAAGAGAGGTAAGGGGTATTGTTGTGATGGAATTGGTAAGACATTCATAAATATAAACGTAGGTTATGAATCTACTGTTCTTGTAGTACTGCAGGCATTGATTCTTGTTCTTGAAATGTTGGCTTGGGGTTCATTGATATGAATATTTTGATGCTTTTGTAAATTGTGATTGTGAATAAACTTGTATATACATCATCTATACTGAAGGTGTGAGACTGACATTGGCTATCATTCTGTCATGTATGAATTATTAGACATATGTAACATATTATATCATACTTCTGATTCAACATAATGTGTGAGTGTTACTGGAGAGCTTTTTGTAAATGATAACTGCAAGAAGTCAAGCATGGACATTGCTTTTCTACATAGCGTCTGCATTCTATTTTCTTAATGCACTGCAGGATGCACAGAATTCTTGCAATGGTGTTTATCTAAGCTTTGGATTTCTTTAATGTTACAATGTTGCTGGTTTCCAGGATTTTTGTAAATATGTTAACTTTCTCCTGCTTGACTTCTATGAATTTTGTAAATATATTTTTCTGTTGCTTGATTTCTATGATTTTTGTAAATATGACAATTTTCTTTTGCTTTGTTCTCAACCTGTATTTGGTTATTCTATAATTCATTTGTTATACAATATTGTTATGTGTACTGTGATCGTTTGCAATCTGAGAAAACGTTTATTAAAATTTTTCTTATTTATGCGTAATCATCGTAAGTGATTAACTGAAATATAGCGCGTTGGTGTAAGTGGCGCTGATGGAGGAACAGAGAGGCCCGCCATTTTTGAACAAGAGGTAAGCCGTTGACAGAGGGCTAGAGAATAAACAACAAATAAGCAGGATTGTGATGGTGATAGTGGATGGTGACGTGGTGTGCAGGTAAGTGAGGATAGTTTGGAAAATGTGTGGACCGTGATAGTTAATTGGAGTATATCGAAAATGGCAGGAATCTTGTGCGAGTTGTGGTGCTGAGTAACGGCTGGTGTGGAGGCGCCTCCTTAATTTCGTGGTTGTTGGAGTGTTTGGCTGGTGGGTGCCGGAAACCTGGTCCTATTACTGAATACGTGCAGCCACGGACAGTAAAACTCACCAAGTCGTCCATGGTGTGGAGAGTTTGGTGCCAGACCTGGTTTAGGTATCCTAAGGCCACTTGACATTCTCCTGCGAGATGCTGGTATTGTAAACTACAAGTGCAGCACTATTGATGGTGAGGATAGTGCCAACTACAACTCAGGAGTGGAGTGTGAGTACCACCAGCTGGTTGATGGTGAGGATAGTGCCAACTACAACTCAGGAGTGGAGTGTGAGTACCACCAGCTGGTTGATGGTGAGGATAGTGCCAACTACAACTCAGGAGTGGAGTGTGAGTACCACCAGCTGGTTGATGGTGAGGATAGTGCCAACTACAACTCAGGAGTGGAGTGTGAGTACCACCAGCTGGTTGATGGTGAGGATAGTGCCAACTACAACTCAGGAGTGGAGTGTGAGTACCACCAGCTGGTTGATGGTGAGGATAGTGCCAACTACAACTCAGGAGTGGAGTGTGAGTACCACCAGCTGGTTGATGGTGAGGATAGTGCCAACTACAACTCAGGAGTGGAGTGTGAGTACCACCAGCTGGTTGATGGTGAGGATACAGACAACTACAACTTAGAAGTGGATTGCATGTGGTGTGAGTGAGGAGTGCAGTACATGTGGTGTGAGTGAGGAGTAGAGTGCATGTGGTGTGAGTGAGGAGTGGAGTACATGTGATGTGAGTGAGGAGTGGAGTACATGTGGTGTGAGTGAGGAGTGGAGTACATGTGGTGTGAGTGAGGAGTGGAGTACATGTGGTGTGAGTAAGGAGTGGAGTGCATGTGGTGTGAGTGAGGGAGTGGAGCATGGTGATGATGGATGTGAGTAGATGGAGTGAGAGAATAGCATGTGGTGTGAGATGAGGAGTGGAGTGCATGTGGTGTGAGTGAGGAGTGGAGTGCATTGGTAGTGAGTGAGGAGTGGAGTGCATGTGGTGTGAGTAGGAGTGGAGTGCATGTGGTGTGAGTGAGGAGTAGAGTGCATGTGGTGTGAGTGAGGAGTGGAGTGCATGTGGTGTGAGTGAGGAGTGGAGTGCATGTGGTGTGAGTGAGGAGTAGAGTGCATGTGGTGTGAGTGAGGAGTGGAGTGTATGTGGTGTGAGTGAGGAGTGGAGTACATGTGATGTGAATGATGAGTGGAGTGTATGTGGTGTGAGTGAGCAGTGGAGTACATGTGGTGTGAGTGAGAGTGGAGTGTATGTGGTGTGAGTGAGGAGTGGAGTACATGTGGTGTGAGTGAGGAGTGGAGTGTATGTGGTGTGAGTGAGGAGTGGAGTACATGTGGTGTGAATGAGGAGTGGAGTGTATGTGGTGTGAGTGAGGAGTGGAGTACATGTGGTGTGAGTGAATAGTGGAGTGTATGTGGTGTGAGTGAGGAGTGGTGTACATGTGGTGTGAGTGAGGAGTGGAGTGTATGTGGTGTGAGTGAGGAGTGGAGTACATGTGGTGTGAGTAAGGATTGGAGTGTATGTGGTGTGAGTGAGCAGTGGAGTATATGTGGTGTGAATGAGGAGTGGAGTGTATGTGGTGTGAGTGAGCAGTGGAGTATATGTGGTGTGAATGAGGAGTGGAGTGTATGTGGTGTGAGTGAGCAGTGGAGTACATGTGGTGTAAGGAGTGGAGTGCATGTGGTGTGAGTGAGGAGTAGAGTGTATGTGGTGTGAGTGAGGAGTGGAGTACATGTGGTGTGAGTGAGGAGTGGAGTGTATGTGGTGTGAGTGAGGAGTGGAGTACTTGTGGTGTGAGTGAGGAGTGGAGTGTATGTGGTGTGAGTGAGGAGTGGAGTACATGTGGTGTGATTAAGGAGTGGAGTGTATGTGGTGTGAGTGAGGAGTGGAGTACATGTGGTGTGAATGAGGAGTGGAGTGTATGTGGTGTGAGTGAGCAGTGGAGTACATGTGTTGTGAGTAAGGAGTGGAGTGTATGTGGTGTGAGTGAGCAGTGGAGTATATGTGGTGTGAATGAGGAGTGGAGTGTATGTTGTGTGATTGAGCAGTGGAGTACATGTGGTGTAAAGAGTGGAGTGAATGTGGTGTGAGTGAGATGTGGAGTGTATGTTCTGTGAGTGAGGAGTGGAGTACATGTGGTGTGAGTGAGGAGTGGAGTGAATGTGGTGTGAGTGAGGAGTGGAGTACATGTGGTGTGAGTGAGGAGTGGAGTGTATGTGGTGTGAGTGAGGAGTGGTGTACATATGGTGTTAGTGAGGAGTGGAGTGTATGTGGTGTGAGTGAGGAGTGGAGTACATGTGTTGTGAGTAAGGAGTGGAGTGTATGTGGTGTGAGTGAGCAGTGGAGTATATGTGGTGTGAATGAGGAGTGGAGTGTATGTTGTGTGATTGAGCAGTGGAGTACATGTGGTGTAAGGAGTGGAGTGAATGTGGTGTGAGTGAGGAGTGGAGTACATGTGGTGTGCGTGAGGATTGGAGTACATGTGGTGTGAGTGAGGAGTGGAGTACATGTGGTGGGAGCGAGGAGTAGAGTGCATGAGGTGTGAGTGAGGAGTAGAGTACATGTGGTGTGAGTGAGGAGTGGAGTGCATGTGGTGTGAGTGAGGAGTGGAGTACATGTGGTGTGAGTGAGGAGTAGAGTGCATGTGGTGTGAGTGAGGAGTAGAGTACATGTGGTGTGAGTGAGGAGTGGAGTGCATGTGGTGTGAGTGAGGAGTGGAGTACATGTGGTGTAAGTGAGGAGTGGAGTACATGTGGTGTGAGTGAGGAGTGTACATGTGATGTGAGTGAGGAGTGGAGTGTATGTGGTGTGAGTGAGGAGTGGAGTGTATGTGGTGTGAGTGAGGAGTGGAGTGTATGTGGTGTGAGTGAGGAGTGGAGAGTATGTGGTGTGAGTGAGGAATGGAGTGTATGTGGTGTGAGTGAGGAGTGGAGTGTATGTGGTGTGAGTGAGGAATGGAGTGCATGTGGTGTGAGTGAGGAATGGAGTGTATGTGGTGTGAGTGAGGAGTGGAGTGTATGTGGTGTGAGTGAGGAGTGGAGTACATGTGGTGTGAGTGAGGAATGGAGTGTATGTGGTGTGAGTGAGGAGTGGAGTGAATGTGGTGTGAGTGAGGAGTGGAGTGTATGTGGTGTGAGTGAGGAGTGGAGTACATGTGGTGTGAGTGAGGAATGGAGTGCATGTGGTGTGAGTGAGGAATGGAGTGTATGTGGTGTGAGTGAGGAGTGGAGTACATGTGGTGTGAGTGAGGAATGGAGTGCCTGTGGTGTGAGTGAGGAATGGAGTGTATGTGGTGTGAGTGAGGAATGGAGTGTATGTGGTGTGATTGAGGAGTGGAGTACATGTGGTGTGAGTGAGGAGTGGAGTGTATGTGGTGTGAATGGCGCCACTGTCAGGCAACGCATTGTATACTGTAGCTATGGCAGCCACTTTCCTATCTGGGGCGTAACACAGTAGCCGGTCTACGGTCGATGACCAATCAACTACCGCGGAGGCGTAGCACAGAAATTATTGGGCCGCAGAGAACCAATCACAAATCGCAAGCAGCAGCGGTCCACCAATGGGGAGTCGACGCACAGTAGCGCTGCCCAAGTGGCTACCTGGGAAACAATATGGAGGAGTGGCCACGCCCGGACACTGGTACTAGTACTTTTAACAATGTTATATGGTTGCGAGGCATGGGCGCTCGATAGTGTTGTGGGAAAGAGGGTGGATGTTTCGGAAATGAAATGTTTGAGGAATGTATTTAGTGTGAGGCGGCTTGTTCGAGTAAGTAATGAAAGGCATGTTTACCAACTGGCGTCCTAGCTACGTCTCTTTGTTGTATATCAACTGACTTATATTTCTCTCTTGTGTCTCCCCTGATGATGTGATTATTACACGAAGGTGCACTTGGGAACTTATCGTGTTTCTTTTTCACCGTGGACTCATAGGAATATATATATATATATATATATATATATATATATATATATATATATATATATATATATATATATATATATATATATATATATATATATATATCAAAGCAAACACCTGATCCACACATCCTCTACCACTTCTGAAACCACACTGCTCTTCCCCAATCTGATGCTCTGTACATGCCTTCACCCTCTCAATCAATACCCTCCCATATAATTTGCCAGGAATACTCAACAAACTTATACCTCTGTAATTTGAGCACTCACTCTTATCCCCTTTGCCTTTGTACAATGGCACTATGCACGCATTCCGCCAATCCTCAGGCACCTCACCATGAGTCATACACACATTAAATAACCAAGTATGTGAGAAATACTTAGAAAAGCAAATGGATTTGTATGTAGCATTTATGGATCTGGAGAAGGCATATGATAGAGTAGATAGAGATGCTCTGTGGAAGGTATTAAGAATATATGGTGTGGGAGGCAAGTTTTTAGAAGCAGTGAAAGGTTTTTATCGAGGATGTAAGGCATGTGTACGTGTAGGAAGAGAGGAAAGTGATTGGTTCTCAGTGAATGTAGGTTTGCGGCAGGGGTGTGTGATGTCTCCATGGTTGTTTAATTTGTTTATGGATGGGGTTGTTAGGGAGGTAAAGGCAAGAGTCTTGGAAAGAGGGGCAAGTATGAAGTCTGTTGGGGATGAGAGAGCTTGGGAAGTGAGTCAGTTGTTGTTCGCTGATGATACAGCGCTGATGGCGGATTCATGTGAGAAACTGCAGAAGCTGGTGACGGAGTTTGGTAAAGTGTGTGGAAGAAGAAAGTTAAGAGTAAATGTGAATAAGAGCAAGGTTATTAGGTACAGTAGGGTTGAGGGTCAAGTCAATTGGGACGTGAGTTTGAATGGAGAAAAACTGGAGGAAGTGAAGTGTTTTAGATATCTGGGAGTGGATCTGTCAGCGGATGGAACCATGGAAGCGGAAGTGGATCATAGGGTGGGGGAGGGGGCGAAAATTTTGGGAGCCTTGAAAAATGTGTGGAAGTCGAGAACATTATCCCGGAAAGCAAAAATGGGTATGTTTGAAGGAATAGTGGTTCCAACAATGTTGTATGGTTGCGAGGCGTGGGCTATGGATAGAGTTGTTCGCAGGAGGATGGATGTGCTGGAAATGAGATGTTTGAGGACAATGTGTGGTGTGAGGTGGTTTGATCGAGTAAGTAACGTAAGGGTAAGAGAGATGTGTGGAAATAAAAAGAGCGTGGTTGAGAGAGCAGAAGAGGGTGTTTTGAAATGGTTTGGGCACATGGAGAGAATGAGTGAGGAAAGATTGACCAAGAGGATATATGTGTCGGAGGTGGAGGGAACGAGGAGAAGAGGGAGACCAAATTGGAGGTGGAAAGATGGAGTGAAAAGGATTTTGTGTGATCGGGGCCTGAACATGCAGGAGGGTGAAAGGAGGGCAAGGAATAGAGTGAATTGGAGCGATGTGGTATACCGGGGTTGACGTGCTGTCAGTGGATTGAATCAAGGCATGTGAAGCGTCCGGGGTAAACCACGGAAAGCTGTGTAGGTATGTATATTTGCGTGTGTGGACGTGTGTATGTACATGTGTATGGGGGGGGGTTGGGCCATTTCTTTCGTCTGTTTCCTTGCGCTACCTCGCAAACGCGGGAGACAGCGACGAGGTAAAAAAAAAAAAAAAA